>NC_056749.1:460752444-460818496 GCF_019279795.1 Protopterus annectens
TGATTTAATGTTCATTTGCATTTATACATATGTATGTGTATATACATTCATTTGTATATATATATATATATATATATATATATATATATTTTTTTTTTTATTTGTTATCATTATGATAATACTTCATTTTTGTTATTTTTTCAGTTTGATGGTCATGATGTCATTTCCTGTTTAGTAAGTTATTTAAGGAACTGGAAATCACTTGAAAATGTTTGTGAGGAAGTTCACGTATTAAACAGTGGATGAAAGCGCTGAATGTTTGGCTTCTGGTTTACTTGTTTTTTTTTGCCAGCAGTTCTGCAGTTCATTTTTTTGTTCAGTAGATATCATGTTTGGGCCTATATATTTAACGAGAACGTAAAGCTGTTCAAGCCATACATATCCTTATGTAAAAGTAGAGAAAATTTGTAAACATTATGAATTATAAATAGATTTTGTTAAAATAAAGTATTTCAGTTTGGTCATACCTTTTAATGTATTAAAAAATGAACATCAAGATACACACACACAACACATAGCACATTTATTAACCTCCATCAGAATGAATACACTTTCATACACGTGTGCTGTAGAACATTTAATTCATAAAGTAAGTGAGAGAAGAATGCCAAAGAAGCTGAAAAGTAAGATGTACAAAACATTGGTAGGTGTGACCAGTACTGCTGTATGGTACAGAAATATAGGCAGTAAAGGCATAGCAGCTGAGGAAGCTAGACATGATGGAGATGAAGTGCCTGAGACAGGTGGTAGGATCCACAATGTGGGACAAATAAGGACATCAGAGCAGAAGCCCAAGTAGCTTCTATTGCAGAGAAGGTCAAAGCAAACAGAACAAGATGATTCAGGCACATCTGCAGAAAAGCAGAAGAAAATTTGATAAAAAAAGATTTGGGAAGGACAGGAAAAAGGCAAGAGGAAATGAGGGCATCCAGCAAAAAGATGGATAGATTGTGTGAGAGAAAATGTGTGACAGTCATTGGTATGACCATTGAAGAAGACAGGAGAGTGGGACTGAAGAGAGAGAGAAGGTGACAGGTGACGTGACACCCTGACCCCATGTACAAAATAGGAAAAAGGAAGATGATGCTGATGATTGACCATCTTTGTAGCATAATTCTAACAAATAATGACTTCAGAGGGTCAAGACAGATGTATATGTTAGGTTTGCTGATAAAACTACCTAAAATCTGGTAATCATACAAACTGAGTGTCTAAAAAAACTCATAAATGACCTCATAGAATACAGTTCAGAAGAAGCAGTTGATGCAGAAAAGAAAAATAAACAAGAAATCCACCTTACCCCAATAGGACAAAAAGGATATGAAAGGAAACCATTGGGAAAATGAAAGCAAGTAATGATGAAGCAGGGTGACATAGATCTTGTGTATGAAAAAGGTTCTTACAATCAGAGCTACTTTATAAGGATACATCAAACAGCAGTGACAAAAAATACAGCATAACAATCGGAAGCAATATTGGATCTGCAGAGCACAAGGAAAGACTAATAACAATAGAACTATGGCAGGAGGATATAGCACAAAAATTACCAGAACTAGAGGACAGATATAGAGGATAAAATATAAGGTTCATGGATCTACTAGAATGAATGGCAGGAGCAGACTGTAAGTTATTTGTGAAAAAATGTTTGGCTGATTGGATAGATATACACCCAGATAAGATCCTTACTGATAGGGCACACAGAGTGAATGTATCCCTGGGCAGCATTCAAAAGCAGTTTTGACTCATAATAGAAGTTTCAGAACTGCACTGTGAAAGTGAATTTTCTCTATTCTCCGAAAAAAGACACTCGATACTATGTGGAAGACAGCAGTTTTTTTGGAAAATGATTAGTCCTCACAAACGTGCAGTGAGGGCTGTTTTTTTTGCCTGCTAACCACAAGTATAAGAAAATAAAAATTATTTTCTGACTACAGCCTGGTGTATTCACCGTTTTTCATCCCTTAGGGACAAACACATATTTGGACTCAAGACAAACCCTCAAAGATTTCAATAAAAAACATTGTGAATTGAGTAAAACTGGAGAGAAGGAAGTTCGAGTCTTGCAGCCTGGTACCAGACCCTACAAAAATGGATGTAGCTATGAGCAGGAGGATGTCAGCTAAGTCGTTCCACTTTTTCAAAAAAAGATTAGCAGAAAAAAAAAACATGGAGGTGAGAGAACATTCTTGAAGAGCAAGACCCTCATTTAAGATCCAATAGAGGAGCGAGAAGAACCAGCTGAATTACTGTAAATAGTACATTCAGACTGTATGTTTTTTCATAAATATCATAAGCCCTCACAGCTAACTTTTCTCTGTATTCTTCTGTTAACTGGTGAGATATAACTCAACTTTTTGTGAAACTTATATGTGGTCTACATTAACGGAAATATTGCCTTCCCATTTATACAGGAGGGCAAAAGAGAGATAATAAATGGTGGGTGGGAACACTGTCTGACACACTGAAAAATGGAGAAGGAAGACTTGCAACAGATGTCATGCATATACTGAAGGACCCTCAACTTAGCACATATACTAACTCTTATGTATCTATCATCAGGTTCTACCCCACTCTATCTGCTAGATCCCTGAAAGGCTTGAACGCTAGAAGGACATCTCCCCTGCTGAAACCTAACTGGAAACTTTCCTGCACTCTGAAAAGATCTGCCAACGTTAATATTACCTTATCCTGTCTGTACATACTATATTGTTTAGCCATACTGGGTCCACAGCACTACCAGTAATCCCTCAAAGCCCCACAATCAACCCTAAAATACTAAACTGGGTTACTCCTATATCTATCTCTAAGGATTTCCTAGTGAACATATCTAAGTTTCTAAGCAGCCCTAAAACTACAAAAATAGCAAAAAAATTGGCAGAAGAAAGCTTAGTGTGTGAAAAGGCTGCAAAATGTGATTACTAACAGTATACTAAGTAAAAATTGTATACTGAAGGTAAAAACAAGGATAAGAAAGTATTTTAAAAATAAATAAATAAATAAAGCCTCATTGTACTTGCATGCTTATATAGGCCCTACAGATCTTGTGGTCAGGTTAAGCCCCACTCTGCTAGCCCTCGCTGCACTCGGGCTCACTCTGTGCCCCACCCTGCCCCCAAATTCCACCCGCCCCTTCTACTCCTAAATGTATAGCTATAAAACCACTCCCCCTCTTTTTAGAACCAATCAACAACTCTCCAGGCATTATCAGGACCCTCCCTACCTACCTATCTTAATTATCCCTCTACTCAAGTTGGGCAAAAATCAAAGCTAATATCTAGACAATGTCTCTGTTGGCCGTGAAACCTCTCAAATTAATGCTATTATACTGCCTACTACCCTTGATGATAATTCCATATCTTCTCACCACCTACGAAAGTCTGTCCCACCAGGGCTACCACTACCCAAGAAGCCAAACCACCACTCCAATAATACAAATTAAATTAGACCACTTAATAATCCCCCTTACGACTAACTCCTTGGATACAAAATACCACCAACCCATTACATCCAGATATATCAACCCCAAAACCAAGAATTACCTAAAACTAATATTTAAATTCCTGAAGCTCACAATTAGACTACATGGCAACCTCACAAGGGATGGGGACATTCATCCAAACCCTAGCCCAACCTCACTAGTCGATCTTAGCCCCAATTCTACTATTCCCACTAACTTGCAAACTTTAAATAAACCTTCAAACTCACTCCTGGTCAGTCACCTAAATATTAGAAGCTTAAATAATAAGGTCCACCACCTGCATGCACTCTTAGCTACACATTCCCCGGATATACTTTGTCTTACTGAAACCTGGCTAAAACCATCAACACCAGATAATGAGGTTTTACCCCAGGTTATAACATACTAAAGTTAGACCGTACAACTAGGAAGGGAGGAGGGGTAGCTCTATTATACAAAACTACTCTAGATGTGACCTCTAATTCCACACAACCACCCCGTGTTGATAATGTTGAAATTCTCATTACCAAGCTTCAAATTAACAAAAACAAAAAGTATTAACATAGTCTGTCTACATTCCCCCAGGTAATAATGCAAACACCCACGAAGATATCCTCTCTTGGCTGTCTAGTACCTACCCTCAAGTAACCATTGTTCTAGGAGACCTCAACATCGATTGGAATATTTGTTCTTCAGAATCTCCAACCATCCATGTAAATCTATACGGATTAACTCAGATCATATCCTCCCCTACTAGGATCAGTAAACCTAACAACAAAGATAGTATCTTAGATTGGATACTCATTAATAGCCATCCCCACATGTATAGGGCCAGTACCTGACCTGAAGACATAAGTGACCATTTTCTTACCTATATAACCAGGCATAAGACTGACATCCCCCACCAACCTACTTACAAAACAATTAGAAACAACAAAAACTTTAACCCCGCTAATTTCCAAAATGAATTCAAAGCATGTAATTGGGCAGTCCTAAAACATCTACCACTTGAAGAAGCTGTATTATATTTCAACACCAAATTCCTAGCCATCCTTGATACGCATGCACCTGCACGTTCTATAAGAACTAAAGCAAAAGTTGCTCCATGGCTTTCAAAAAAAAACCAGACAAATGATCTTACTTAGAAACAAAGCTTGGACCACTTGGCATACCACAAAATCTCCCTTAGATCAACTTAGAGTTAGACAACTAAGGAACGGCACTAAAAAAATCTACCACCCTAGATAAAAAAACTTTTACTGCCATTTACAACAGAAGCATCAAAACAATCTGCAAAAGTTTTGGGCAGGCATAAATAAACTTATTCACCTAGAGCAATGCACAACTCCTACCTCCTCGGCTACCATCCAAAAACCTTCAGAAGACATTGCTAATTCCTATAATAGTTTCTTCACAGAAACTATCCAGTCACTAGCTAACCAGCTATCTCCTAGTTGCTCAAGTCCTAATGCTGCCACACCTAGTTCTCAACTCCCCTTTAACTTTCAACCAGTTTCCACATCACTTACCGTGCCCTAATCAAGAAACTAAAACCTACCACCCTTGCAGCGGATCTCCTCCCAGCTGAGTATCTACAAAAAGTTGCAGATGCCATAGCATACCCAATCTCTATTGTGATCAATAGAACTATATCAGAAGCCACTATCCCCTCCATCTGGAAGACATCCAATGTTATTCCACTCCACAAAGGGGGCAGTTCCACTGAACTGTCAAATTACAAATCTATAGCTATTTTGTCACCCCTGGCTAAAATTGTGGAGAAGTGCATCCATAAACAACTCCTGAGCCATCTCATTCAGCACAGTCTCCTGAGCCATCTCATTCAGCACAATCTCCTGAGCCATCTCATTCAGCACAGCCTCCTGAGCCATCTCATTCAGCACAGCCTCCTGAGCCATCTCATTCAGCACAGTGTCCTGAGCCATCTCATTCAGCACAGTGTCCTGAGCCATCTCATTCAGCACAGTGTCCTGAGCCATCTCATTCAGCACAATGTCCTGAGCCATCTCATTCAGCACAATGTCCTGAGCCATCTCATTCAGCACAATGTCCTGAGCCATCTCATTCAGCACCATCTCCTGAGCCATCTCATTCAGCACCGTCTCCTGAGCCATCTCATTCAGCACAGTCTCCTGAGCCATCTCATTCAGCACGATCTCCTGAGCCATCTCATTCAGCACGATCTCCTGAGCCATCTCATTCAGCACGATCTCCTGAGCCATCTCATTCAGCACGATCTCCTGAGCCATCTCATTCAGCACGATCTCCTGAGCCATCTCATTCAGCACGATCTCCTGAGCCATCTTATTCAGCACCGTCTCCTGAGCCATCTCATTCAGCACAGTCTCTTGAGCCATCTCATTCAGCACAATCTCCTGAGCCATCTCATTCAGCACAGTCTCCTGGCTAACTCACAGCATGGTTTTAGACCATTCCACAGTACAACCACGGCCCTCCTCTCCTTCTCCAATGTTATTAATCAAACCCAAAGCAACAATAAGCTTTCTTCTGCCCTCTTTCTTGATCTTTCCAAAGCCTTCAACATAGTCAACCACCAACTACTCATGCACACACTTAAAACTATTCCCCTAGATGTCCAGGCTATCCAGTGGTTCAAATGTTATCTGAGTGATAGACAACAGGCTGTACTATGGCAGAACAAACTATCTTCCCTTCTACCTACCACCCTTGGGGTCCATCAGGGCTCTATATTAGGACCCCTATTATTTTCTGTCTTTATTAACAACCTGTACACAGTCATCCCAACAGCCACCTGCATTCAATATGCGGATGACTCCACTTTGATTTGCTCTGCCACCTCCCCTTTACGTCTGCAGACTCTATCCCAAAATGTTTTTAATACTATCGAAAACTGGCTCTGCAATTGACATCTCCCATTAAATCCCAACAAAACAAAACTACTGCTTTTCTCCCCCACTCGTAAAGCCTCCACTCCAACCTTTACTATAAAATCTAACAATGGCACTGTCATTGTCCCAGATCCCTGTACCTAACTCTTAGGTGTAACAGTTGATAATAACCTCGTTTGGTATGCATATCAATCAAACTATTAAAAAAGTCAATAAAAAACTTGGCTCACTATACAAGATTAAACCTTTCCTCACTCCACTAGTTAGAATGGTAATTGCCCGTACACATCTACTTTCCACCTTCCTTTATGCATTCCCTCTCTTCACAAACTTGAATAAGTCTGACCTTAATAAACTCTCTAGCTGCTTTAATCATATTGCTAAATTTGCCACTGGAACAGCATAAAGAACACACCACTGTCTGAACCTAAAGAATCTAGGGTGGCTAGAATTGCCTATCCAACTTCAGTACAATCAGCTAATAGTAGCACACAAAATTCTCTACCAACCTGAAAACACACCCGTACTTACAAAAATTATCACCCGTTACAGCAACCTCAAGACACTTCACTCATCCAACAAATTACTAGTCCAAACCCTCAAAAGCAACAGTTCATCTGGAGACTCTCTATATGCCAACTCTGTTGGCAAAATATGGAACTCACTTCCTACTGAGCTTACTTTAGAAACGTTCAAACCCAATTAAAAAAAAAATCTAAAACAGTACTTTAAAAGGCAATGGCTGTGTCCATGCTCTAAAACTGACTAACTCTGGCAGTATAAAAATGTGCTAAAGAGGTCTTTTGGCCACCCCTACATTGCTTCCTAATTGTTACTCTATAACAAATCAGATTTATGTATGACAGAATGGATAACTTTTATCCTGTGTATTGTATTTGTAACAGTGCTTTAATTTGTTTAATGTAACAGTTTTTCTGTATGTATCTATGTATGGAGCTTTTCTCCTCGGGCCTCTGCTGAAAATGGACAGGTATCCAGTCGGACTATCCTGGTCAACAAATGTAAAATAAATAAAACTAGGAAAGGGGATGAGGCTTTGAATGGCAGGGTACACAATTAAACAAACAAGTTAATGTCTTAAACAGAATAGAAAGTGTCCAAGTACTTTATAAGAAAAACTGATGTGTTTGCATCCAGAGACAGTGATGATACTACAGAAACTAGAATTAAGGAGTAGATTAGAAAAGGTATAGATAAATGGATAGAGATGCACGGAGGGCTCAAAAATAGAAACACTCCTATCACTGGAGACTTTGACAAGAGAAACAAATCAGAGGCCTGAGGCTAGCTGAACACAGAGTTTTTGTCTGATTAGGGACACAAGCACAAATAATAGATCAATTTTAAACTAGTCTGGCAGCACAGAGAAAGATTACAGATAGCAGGGTAGCTTGTTTGAGATTAGACAACCATAAAACTGTCACAGTTGAGCATTGGCTCACATTACAGGGAATAAGATGAAGTTTTGCTGATTGTCAATATTATGATTGTTGACAGGTTAGATGTTTTGTCTAGTTTCTTATTATAACTATATTAAAGTAGATAACCATATAACCTTATTTGAAAGCCTGAAAATAACCAGTAGTTTGCTAAAAAGGATATCATTTTAAGAAAACAACTGTGAGATAAATGGTGGAAATAGTGTAACAGAAAATGGTGAGGGGAAATGCAAGGAGTGGAAAATATAGGAGCTAACCACACCCAGAATTTTAACTAACCTTAAAGATGATCAGTTATAAGATAGACTTGCTAACATGGAATATAAATGGGCTGATAGATGAAGGCAAAAAAGAGAGGGTATTGACTTACATAATTAAGAGCTGGGTACAGGAAATGCAACTAAATAAAAAAAATGAACATGAAATAATTATTAAAAGGTTGGGTATGGATGTTTTTGCAGAACTTGATGGAGAATGGATGAGGAGTTTCATGGTTATAAAAGGGAGTGGGTATATGTGTAAAAGAAGACCTAGACAAACAGAGCAGATAAGTACAAATATGTACTGATAAATAGATTGTGGCAATGAAGAATGATTTTGCTGCCTGCGATATATATGTCCCCAAAAGCTAGAATACAAGATATCGGACAAACATTGGGAAACATTATGACCTTCTCACAGGGAATTATGATAGTAGCTGGTGACTGGAATATAATAACTAGAAACGCAGATGAAAGAAACTCCCTGTGGAAGGTAGATACTTGAATAAATATATGAATGAATTTGAACTAGCAGATATTACGACAATATCTAATAATAATACAGAATACAACTATATTCAGCAATTTATAGTAACTGGACTAGCTTGTATAGATGCTATGTAGCCAAAGAGCATGCAGTATGGATACATAACCAGGTAACTAATTGGATATTTTTATGAGACCATGCCCCTGTGAGTTCACTTTAATGGGTACAGAAATACTGGATGAGGTAAAACACTGGCATTTCTTTTCATATTTATTGAAGAATATTAGTTTCAGAAGCTGGTTGGATTAGACACTACAGGAAATAGTGGACAACATAAAGAATAAATGAGAAATGTAGGTAAATGAATGGAAAGAGACTAAAATAAAGCTTAGGAACATAGTTAATAAGCCTTGAGAGATATGGAATAATAATCATTGTAAATATTTGGATGCACAGAGAAAGCTGACAATATTACAGGAAAGTAAAAATAAGACCGTATCAGGAGATAGGGAGAGTCACTTCAAAGAAGCTAGACAAGCTATGATAGATTATTTAGATAAAGCAGAGATATAGGGAGAGGAATTAAGGGAAGTTATCACTTCCCAAAATGCTATCAAGACTTTGAGTATGGATGCCATCCCAACAGAAATTTGAAAAAGGAAAAAAAAAAGAGTTAATTGTTAGAACTCATGTAACCAAATATATAAGGGGGAGATGTACCCCCTTTTGACAGTGGACAGTGCTGGCTGTTATATCAAAAGAGGGGAAAGATCCAACAAATCCTGAATCATACAGACCTATCTCAATTTTAAATCATGATTACAAACCCTTTATGACGATACTAGTAAGGAGGCTGTTGAGGATCCTTTGCAAAGTAATTAATTTAGATCAGTGTGGCTTTACAGAAGGGAAGCAAAACTCTGAAAATATTAATAGGATTTTAATGATTCAAAAAGACATTATGGGTAAAGAACAAGAGTTAGTGTTAGTAAGTCTAGATGAAGAAAATGCCTTTGACAGAGTTAATGGGAATTTGAGTGAAATATTTAATGAATTCAGATTTCCAAAAATATGGATAGACTTAATTTTTAAGTAAATTTTTATGTTAATATCTGGAAGTCTAGTCCGACCATAAAATCTGGAGGAAGACTGTCATATACAGTAGAAGTGGAGAGAAGGACAAACCAGGGATGCCCTTTGTCATCTTATTTGTTTGCCTTTTATTTGGAAACCTTACCAAGGGATATTATGCCCTCAGACATAGCAAGATATACTGGGGAGATATGCATGAAAATATAGTTCTCTTTGTAGATGATGTAATACTACATAAAACATATCTAGAAAAGGATCTAAGAAAATTATTTGATAATAACAATATGTATAATATATGCACTGGTTGTAAGATAAAGGAAGGAAAAACAAAGGCCATGATAATAAACTTCACACCAATCACATGAGTTAGTACAAGAATTCCCATATATCTGGTGGCATACTAAAATGAGATGTCTGAGACTTTGGATAATGTAAGATGAACAGCAAGCTGCTAACGATATGTGGGAAGAAGCAGCTCAGGAAATAATAGCAAATTTAGAAAAATGGAAAATGCTAGTAGTGGATGAAGAAAACAAGTTAAAGACAGTGAAACTGTTTTTAGTACCCTTAATATTATATGTGCCACAGGCTTATTACTATTAACTGGACAAATCTTTGTAGCAAAAATTAGCAAAGAAATTTGATTTTTTTTTGAGGTGGAGAAGGAATACAGTAGGAAAAACTAATATCCCCTATAGCGTGGGGCGGGGGGGGCTAGGAAGGCCAGACATAGAAACATATTTTATAGCTACCAAACTTAGATTAACATGTTTGACATAATTTCAGACATACAGGCCTAAGTAGAAGGAATTTATATTGAATCAGGGAGTTGAAGTACCAGGCTGGAATCATTTGGCTGTATGGGAAGTGCAGGACTGCATTAGTAGATTTTTTTCAACAGATAATAGAAGTAAAACAAGTAAAAGCTTGGAAAAGGCAAATCCTGCCCATAGGAGTTTCCGTGAAAGACAGAAAACAGAACAGGAGACAAAGTAACAGCTGTATGGTGGAATAAACAAAAAATAGGTTTTGGGTATATCTGATATAAGATAGGGAAATAAAGGTTTAGGATGCAGATAAAGCAGAGTTTAATTTAAAGATGCAGATCGGTTACACTACTGGTGGTTGATATATGAACTAAAAAACAGTATGAAGCATAAGGCATCCCAGAAAAGTAGGTCTAGTTCAGCAGATTTCATAATAGAGTGGGGAATGGAGGATGCTATGATAAAGAGTGATTAGTCAAGGGTATAAAGAACTGTTGGAGATGAAAGAACACAACATGTCTAAACTGAAAAAAAATAGGAGGTTACATTAATGATGAAGTTAGAGACACACACAATGCTGGAATGAAATACTGATGACACCTACATGCACCACATAACCAAAGAAAATATAGAATACCTTCCTGGAAATGTTTGAATAACTTTTGTTTATACATTCATAGCAGATTGGGAAAGTGAATTTATCGGAGATATGATGAAAATGAGAAGGGCACCTAGGAAAGCTTATTCTGTGACTGTCTGGAAATTTGACAATATATTTTGGGTTTGGGTAGATTAGTAGTAAAAGTGTACAGTGGTAATATAAGATTAAATAAGGAGCTGTTTCTAATAGGATGAGATAAGAAAGGAAACCTAAAGATGTACAGGCACTATGATTGCAATTCACCATAGTGGTTAAGAAAAATGTTACCGGAGGCAAGACTTGACATGTGAAATTAAACGAATTAACTAAATGAAGTCAAGTTAAACAACAACAAAGACAAAGCTGTACAAAATAAATGGATGGTGTGGGCGAAGCTTGAGAGAAATCAGGAAATTAAATAAATATCCCTTTTATATCAAGGAATGATTCTAGTAGGAAAGAGTAAGTATATTAAGGCTTAGGATCAGAAGACTGTGTGAGTGAAGTAATGGAACTTGCTTACACTAAAAAGTATATATATACTTAATGTTTAGTATGGGTGGTGGTTGAAAGGAATGCTAATTATAATTCTAATTTACTGATTAGTTAAACAAATGTAGAAATATACCAGATTTGATAAGTGTAAGTATTGAACCTCTGATGATAGCTGTGCTAGAAATGTATAAAATGTTCTCAATAAAACCTCCATAACATAGGTCATTACCATTGGATTGCGCCCAATGCATGAGGTTTCCACTCGCTGTATATTGTGTTGATGCTGGGTTAATAAAGATTGTATTATTAAAAGGAAAAAAGAGACATATGTAGAAGATTTTCTAAAATACAGCATTTCTTGGAGTTTACAGAGAAAAAGTTGGCAACCTGTGCATTAAAATGTAATAAGCTTATACCACTGTGTTTGCATTAAAAGTTAATTGCTTGTACCTGTAGCCATATTTTTTTGAGTAGGCAACATCAAGCCTTCTGGATAATTTTTAATCCAGCTATATGCAGGCTGAACTAAGGTATAAAAGCTGTTTTAAAGGTTGTAGTAGTGCAAGTGCACAGCTGTTTTCTGAAGGGACAATTATTTATTTATTTGTTTGCTTTTGTTGACCAGGAAGGTCTGCCTGGGTATGATCCCTTTTTCAGAGGAGGCTCAGAGAGAAAAGCTCCACATATAAAGCTAACAAAACATATTACAATTAATTTTACTTTTGAAAGTAGAAAGAGAAAGTATATATGAAACACAAATACATCAGAAAGTATACATAATGCACAACAATACTGAAATTCTGGTATGGTACAAGTAGTTTATAAAGGTACAAAGTGAAAAAATTATATATGAATGTAGCTGATTTAGGAGTTTATAGGTTTGTTAGAAACCAGAGATAGTCGAAGAGGATCAGACAGTTATAGAGAGAGGTAAACAGTCAGTTATGGGTTTAACATGATGATGTTGAGAAAATGGAGGGGTGGACAGTGGGAGATTATTGTGGAGTGTGTGATGACAGAAAGAAGTGAAAGGATTAACAGAGAAAGTATGGGATAAGTAAAGAAAGAGAGATGGGGAGAAAGGTAAAGGTCATAATTAGGAGGAGTTGTATGGTGTAGGTTAAATAGTGCAGGGAAAAGATTTTAGGTAGGAGGGTAGTGCTAAAAAGGGGTCTTGGAGACACTCTTTGAAAAGTGCACATTTCCTTCATGAAATGTTTGCAAATTACTCTTGATATATTTTCAGTTACTAATGACTAACATTTTGAAAAACAAATGACAATGAAATTCACAGCTGAATGCATCTCACATGTGCATTTTAAAGAAACTACCACCACCTGATTTTGGAATTGATTTTTTTTATTATGTCTTTTCTGTTGCATACTATTAAAAAATCCAAAATATTAATGATTTATGAGACTTCCATAATAAAAAGGCAGCTGTATATTTTTGAAAATGTTCAGACCATGACAAACTGAGACAAAAGACAATAAGATGCCATGATGTACTGGTTAAGGAGTAGATTTTAGACAGGATTGTCAGCTTTTCAGTGTAAGAGTGATAAAACCCTGAGTATGACCCGATGACCTGGCTTCAGCTAACAGCTTGTCAAATGGATGAGCCAATCAGGGGTTGATGGAGGAGTAATGAGCCTTATGGATGTTTTCCCCTCTTAGAGGGGAGGATGTGGAAGTATGCTGGGTATACCGTGAATAATGCTGCAGTGTAGACCAAGGACTGCTGGTGGAATTAGTAGCAAGCAGTAGGCTGGGAGGGCTCTGGAAGTTACATCACCAAGGAATCAAATCGAATTGCCAAATCAGAAAATGCCCTTGTGCATTCATAGGTTCATAGGTAGGTACTAGGCTATTGGCCCTAGGGCCAATAGAAGTCTAACAAAGGTACGCCCATTCACGCATATCTCCACACAGAAGACGCTCTAGCTGAGAATCGAACGGCACAACGTCTTGCTGTGAGGTGACAATGCTACCGCAGCACCACCACCGCAGTGAGTGAAAAACTAGTCTAATGATTGCAATATTGAAAGCTGATAAAAACATATCAAAAACAGTATTTTGTGCAGGTGGCAATCCTTCATGTACCTATGCCCTGTACTTAATTATTCTAAGATTGTACACCCTCGTGATGGAGGGAATTGCATGTCCCTTACTTAATTTTGTGTGATCTTAAAGTTAGAATATACTGCAGGGTTCCATCTGTCAATGTTATTAAAATGACAAGAAAGAAAACATTATGATCACTGATATTCAAAGTAGAACACTGGAAATGACATAATTCTCACATTATATGCCAACTATATCAATGATGCATCTCTCTGATATCTTTGGAAAAATAAATGTGCACCAATGCTATAAACGTTCCTTGCATATCCCTACAGGTAATATATATTGAGTGACTGGTGCAAAAGATGTACAGATTATAGCTGACAGGTCCACAATGTGCATTTTGAATATTAGGAGCACAGGGAGATCACTAGGGAAGAGAACACAGGGACCATAACATGCCTAGTCATATACACCTTTAAGGAGACGCATTAAAAGTTCTTTCCACCCTTCTGAGTACTTAGCAGTGCTCACCTCCCAAATCAGGTAGGACCCCTCCTTTCATTAAGACTAGCCTTGAAGGTAGCTAAGGTAGTACTTACCTTTATATGCAGTGGTAACTTATTCCATAGGCTTGGAATATTTTGAGTTAAAAATCTATCCCACTAATGATTCTTGTTTCTTAGTTAGTGCAGCTTTAAATCCCTATTGTAAGTGTTTGTAGTGCCATTGTTTTTTTTTTTAGGGAAATAGGAGGCCAGACAGGATGGCATCTTTTGTGTCTTGAAAAGTAAGACATAGGTCACTTTAGAACGGCCTATAGACTACTGAGTAAAAGGAGAGCTGTGCTAGCCTATCAAGATAGTTGAAAGATTTAAGGCCTTTAATTGTCTTGGTAAAAAAACCTTTGGTACCTTTCCAGTTGAGCAATATACTTGGATTTTACCAAATGAAACATTGTATTCAATGATGCATTTTTAAGGGAAGATTACAGTGGTAGGATGATGATGACTTCCTTGCATTTGGGGATATTTCTTTGGAAGCTAGCCGTGCCAGATAGAAGGATTTCTTGACTTTGGTGGAAACGTGCTGACTGAATGAAAGAGAGTTGTCTACTATAAGTACTCAGGTCTCTGACTGTCTAAAGAGGAGTATCATTTACAGTGGATGAGGTGGGAACATCTTTTTGCTGAATTCTGCCTCTCTGCACTTTATTGCATGTAGTTTAAAATTTTTTTCAGTAGACCTTGTATGTGCATTTTCAAGCCTTTGCTGGAGCTGTTTATCATTAGTGTATTTGAGTAGAAAACAGTGCCCAGCTTCAAGTCTTCAGCAAACCTGGTCAGTCATACTTTTTAAATATTGGCTTGGAGGTCTGCAAAATAAATGATGCAGTGGAGAGGGTCCAACACTGCACCAAGTTGTACCCCACTAGTTACAATTTTACATTCAGAGAGGATACCAGACCAGCAACGTTCACAGCTTGGGACTTATTGGATAGATAATTTGCAATCCAGTGGACAATGCAGGAGTTTAAGTTTGTCTAATTTTTCAGTAATACCAGTATGAGGGATAGTGTCAAAAGTCTTGACTAGGTCAAGACAAGCAGTGTCCACTGAGTGGTAACTGTCCACAGTCTTTATAACTTTTTCAAAGAAGCTTACTGAGTTCAGGGGAGAGGACCTGCCTTTGACTGGTGTCTAGATCAGTAATGTTGCTTATGCCCATATTAATGAGTTCTGCTATGACACATTCCATGGCTTTGCATACAAGGCTAGTGAAGCTGATGGGGTTATAATTGCCCAGGTCCATAAAGATTCCTCCCTTGTGTAGAGAGGTCACAGTAGCACTTCTCCAGGCAACATGCATAAACCTTGTTGATAGGCTGAGGTTAAACAGTATTGTTTTTAACCTTTGACAAGGATTCTGAGATGTGTTCCAATCTGATTTTAGAGGGAACTAAATTTTCAAAGTGAAGGGGGACAACAATGTGGGTAGGTGGGGTAAAAATAGCACTAAATGTATCTGCTAACATATTGGCTATATCCTTGGGAATGGAATATGTGATGTGTAGGAGTTTCATGCACTGTTGGACATTATTCCTTAATTTCCTAATTTAACTGAAGAAAGATTTGCAGTTTCTTTTTTATCCATAATGTTAAGCTTGTAAAGCACTTCATATTTTGTAATAGTGCTCTTAAGTTGCTTGCTGACATGTTTCAGATGGGGTGATGGGGATTTCTTATAACGTTTTGTTTTTATTTTTATTTTTTTTGTTATACAGGTTAGAAAATTATGAATTCCCCTGAGAGGTTATTCCTGAATTTACTGTTATATTTGCAGTGGTCAGATACTGACTTTTCTAAGCAGCTGTTTAGGTGATAGTAAAAGTTGAAAATGAATGGCATCGCTTTCAGTTTGGTCTATTTGTGGGGAGTTTTGGGAGTTTTATCTAGGTCTTCTACAAGTTGAAGTAGGCTTGCCTTGGAGAAGTCTGTAAAGATTGCTTCATTTGAAGGTCATAAGGAATCACTAGGCCTGACAGACAAGATGACTGATTTGAAGTCAGATTTAATCAGGGATGACAAGATGATAAGGTGTGGTATAGGTGAGTGTTAGGTTAGTAAGGATCAAGTCAAGGATAATAGAGTCTCTAGCAGGTAGTTGTACAATTACTTCAGTGCATTGATATTAACAAAGTGTATGAAGCACTGAGCATATCTAGTTTTTAGAGGTGTAAGTGTGCAAGTCAATACTTGGGCAATTGAATTGTCACAGCAAACATATTTGTTTTGGTATTTAACCCCTCGTTGATGTTAAGGTAATTTCCATGTTCTGCAGAGGACATTGACAGGGGCAATTAAATAGCAGTTGGATTTGTTAGAGGTAACTTAGATCTCTAGAAGCTTAAAGTTAGGGTCATGGATAATCTGACTTGAGATGATGGTGTTTCTGACAAATGCAGATACTCCACCACAGTTATCCAAGAGCCTGAAGGTGTGACAGGTGCCAAACCCTGGTGTAGTGGGAATTCTCTTGTTGCATTGAAATCATGTTTCAGTATTAATTATACAAATGTGAATGTGTTCAAACTGCAGGAGTGCCTCAAGTTCGGGCATCTTTCTATTTAGATTCCTAACATTGAGTTGTGTCACCTTAATATTGTCTGAATTTGAATTATGAGTTTGCTATTTTGGAGCATCCAACAAGCGGACTGTGCCTAAAAAGGCACTATGGGGGCACTTGGAGTATCCATTAAGAAGACTGTGCCTAAAAAGGCACTATGGGGGCAGCAAAAGCTTTGTATGCAGAAAACCTACTATGAGAGGTGTAAGCCATCTGTGGTGAAACAGGAAGTATTATCTACCATCTCATCCCAGGCCATTGCATATTGGATCCTTGTAGATCGACAGCAACTACATACCTGATGGTTAAAGGTAATTATCTTGCCTTGGTGTCTAGACATTATTCTGTTGAAAGCAAGATACTGCTCAAGGAAAGTGTCTTTCTTATCTCTAACACACGCATAGTGAGTTCCATCATATGTCACTGCATGTCTCTGTAGACAGAGCACCTCAGGCTATTTTTTTCCCACATGGGCTACCACTAGGTCATTGTCATATTTGTATTATTCGAGGAACCTTGGGATCCTGGGCACTGGACAAGCAGTGTACAGTTATCCTGCTCTTCTCCAGTCTGGTGAGTATGGAGTCTTTATGCCTAACTCTAGAGCCACTTATGACTAAACAAATTTTCCATAATTCAACTTTATTTTATTTTACTGCTTAAAAACTGCCCATATTGCTGTTGAGGAAAACTGTATGTAAAATCTGTAATGGCAGCTTCCTTTGCTCACACCTATAGTTAAGATTTCTTTGCTTTTGTTCCTGATCAACTTTCAAGTTTGCTTTTCTCTGTACAACTAAGCTATGTAAGCATTATTTTACTCCCCTTATTATCACACTTCTGCTACTTAACTTATTCTTGATATGTCTGTATCCAACTGCTGATGCATGTTCCTAGTCTGTGTTTAAAAACAGATATTTTTTTTTACAAAGCAACTATATGCCAAATTAAAATAGACATATGAAATCATAAATAGATGCATAAAGACTGGTATATTGCAATGAAATATGCTGGTCACAGAGAGCCTCACTGAGTCTTTATAAAATGTTATGAAGTAACAGTACTGTGTTGCAATACTGTGGATATTTGCTTGCTGTGTAACTGCTCTATGATTTCTATGGGAAACTATTACGTGCAGCAATGAGCCCAATTCCAAAAAACTTGGTGTGGGTGTAAGTGACCATTTACACGGAGAGCAGGCTAAGAGCAGGTGTTCTGGAATTTGGTCCCATAGTAAGCCTGTTTATAGATAAGTCTTACACTGAAGTAAGTCACTTACACTGCCAGCAAGTCTTTCAGAATCAGGGCAGACTTACACTATGATTATCTCTTTTGGAATCTGGCCTATTGTGCTTTGCTACCACATGCTCTGACCACCACAACTGCATCTTTGGTATAACATTTTATTAAGAAAGTGTAGCTGTTGCCTGCTTGTAGTGTCTGTGTAATGTATAATTGCATGCAATGGCTTCTGTATTTCAGAACCTGAAAAAAATTCACAAATAGTTGTAAATTCACGTTACCTGAAAAAGTAAGGGGAATTATTATGTAACGTACATCATTATAGCAGTACTTCAACATTAAAAGAAAAGGTAAATGCTGATTTTAGTATCACTATTGATAAAATAAAAGTATCAAAACATAATTAGTATTTAGATTAAAAGTCACATTTAATCAATGCAAAAAGGCAGAGATAAAAAGGGAAGGATGAGATATCCAGTAGAGTTGAGTTTAGTAGGATAGCAAATAATGAAACTTTTTCTAAGAAACCATTGTTCAAGAATTTATTGTTGAATTGTCATACAGGCCAACTGTCTTTCTTTGAAGATAATTCATACATAGAATCATAGGAAGTTACTAGGATGTTGGCCCTGAGGTCCTTACACGCCTAGCCAAGAATTTAGCCCATGTTCCAACAAGTCAGCACCCTATGCCACTGTCCACCAGAGACACAGATGGAATCCCAGGGTTGTATTTTCTGTTCCCATCCAGTTATCCAGGTTATGCTTAAAAAGGTTTAATGCTGTACTCTGCTTTACGTTGAGAGGGAATATATTCCACAAAAGGGGGAGTCTCTGGGGCACAAATCTGTCCTACCAACATGTCCTATTGATGTCACAGACCAGGTTGAGGTTGCACATGTGGGTTACTCAAGTGGAGCTTGACTTGCGGATATGAAGCAGTCCCATCAGGGCGGGGTCTGAGATTGCTTTGTATGCCAGACAGAGGTCACCTCTGAGGAGTCTGTAGGATACTGAGTAGAGGGACAGGGCTTTTAGCCTATCTGTGTAGGGTAGATGTTTTTGGCCCTGGATTCTCCAGGTGAGAAACCTCTGGTCTCTCCAGCTGCTGCATGTGCTTTGTGAGGTACATGCTGAAAAGTGCATTGTACTCAGTAATGGGTCTTATAAGGGAAGAATACAGGGATGTTATGACCACCTTGTCCATGGATGAGATACCCTTACTAATGAGAGGGGCCATGTAGAAAGCTTTGCTTACAATGGAGGTAATATGGTGGTCAAAAGTCAATTTGCTATCAACCTGGGTGCCCAAGTCCCTCACAACTGATTGCATGCTTAGTACCTTATTATCAATGTGATAATTTGTGGGATGTCACTCTCCCCAAAAGGGATGATGATGCATTTTTGGCAATCATTTTGAGGTCATGTTTCTGGCACAAGTCATTTGTGTGGGTGAGACCCTCTTGGAGAATGTCCACATCACTAGGGGAATTGATGACAGCATCCAGCTTGCAGTCATCTGCAAACTTGGTCAGCCATAGCCCACTAGATTTGGCCTGCACATCCGAGAAGTATATCCCAAACAGCAGAGGCCCCAAGACTGATCCCTGTGGTACACTGCTTGTTACAGGTCTACTACTTGAGGTGGCTTCCCCTGTTTTGACTAGGTGGGTTCGATCAGTGAGACAGTCTGCTACCCATCTGGTAATATATGGGCTGATGCCTAGTTGAGTTTACCTTTTATACCTTAGTGGGGAATTGTATTGAAGGCTTTGGCCAGGTCAAGGTAGGCAGTGTGCACTGTCTTCCCCTTGTCTATGGCCTTGGTGACTATCTCAAAGAAGTTGACCAAATTTAACAGGCATGACCACCCCTCAACAAAACCAAACTGTGTGGGATCAAGTGTCTGTAGGTTGCCAATGTCCTTGTTAATGAGGTCCATGATAATCCGCTACATGGCCTTGCAGATCAGGCTAGTTAGGTCGATGAGTCTATAATTTTCTCGATCGGTGGATTCTCCACCTTTGTGCAAAGGGATGACAGTAGCTGTCCTCCACTTGGCTGAGACAAAGCTGGTACTCTGGCTTTGGTTGACTAGGGTGCCTAATGGTGCTGCAAGTTCCTGCTTGAGCTCATGTAGGAAGCAGCCTGGGATGTTATCGGGTCCCATGGAGGCTGTATTTTTTGCCTTTGAGAGGGCAGTGATGACTTGCTCCCTAGAGATAAGGTGAGGGGGCAGGAACTGGGGATATCCTGTTTTACTGATAGGGGGACAGAGGAATGAAGTTTTCACTGAACCTGTCTGCCAGCAGGTTGGCTATAATTACAGCATTTGTGTATTGTGATGTTCTTGACCACCAGTTCTGAGCAGAGCTAGGTGCTTCCCTTGAGATTGCAGACATATGTGAAGAAGGCCTTATGATTGTCTTTGTGGATGTGGCCAGTTTGGACTCGAAGTTTGCCTTGGAGGATTTCACTAGTGCTCTTATTTGCTTGTTCAGGCTAAGAAGAGTTTGCTTCCAATTAGATACCTACTCCTTCTTGGTCCTGGACAGCAATTTTTTTCCTTTTATTATAGATTTTATTTATTGCAGATGTCCACCAGACAGGTTTAATCTTCCTTGAGGAGGAGGATTTCATCCTGTCTGGTATTCCTGATTCCATGCAGCTATATAAATGCTCATATAGTACTTTGGTGTAGATTTGGACATATGTGCCAGTTCCTATGGAGGAGGAGGGGGCTGTGAAGCTGTTTATACCGTCCCTCAGGAGGTTGTAATCAGCTTTGGAGAATGTTTTTTATTTGACACTAGCGGGGGGGGTATCTAGGGAGATGGTGACTTCGAAAGTGACTGCTTTGTGGTTGGATCTTACCAGGGATAATGACACTGTAGGGATACTGCAGTGGTTACTCATATTGGTTAATATCGAGTCCAAGATATTTTCACCTCTTGTGGTGGTGCCTACCAACTGGTCCATGGCATTTGCATTGATGAAATCAATTTGCGTTTTGGCATGAGTATTTCTTCCAATCTGTGGTTAGATAGTTAAAGTCGACTAGGATCAGGGTAAAGGGTTGAATCTTAATAGATTTGAAGAGGTCCAGCTGGGTGGAGTCGGGCATCTGGAATCAGAGTTGGAGGTCTATAGCTAGCTATGATTTGAATAGGGTCTTGTCAGTTGTTAACTGCACCTGGAGTGTTTCCTGTGCATCATACTGTTTCACCAGCCTAGAGGTGTGTGTGTCTTTTATATATATTGCAACTCTACCTACTTTTGTTTTGCTGCCCACAGTTTGAGGTCTAAATTAATGATAGGATGAGTAACCTGGTATGACTGGGGTGATCTGCGCAGCTTTGAACCAGGTTTCTGTGACTGCACAAATGTCAGCTTCTTCCAGGGTTAAGAATGCTTGCAATGAGTGGAGTTTCATGTTTAGAATACTAGCGTTTAGCAGCATGACCTTTAATTTACATTTTGCTGAAATTTTCATGTTGGTAGTTTTGACCTCATGGCATAAGGAAATAACTTGTAGAATAGACTGTTTAGTAGTACCCTTGCAACAAAAGAATCCAAGTAGTCTGAGGAAAAAAATATGTATAAAAAGTAGTGTGTATGAAACAAATAAAAGTACAGAAATAAAATATTGGATTATACATATATTATACATTTCAAATGTGCAGTATGTCTGTGTCCAAGATATATTATGCAGTAGACGTATGGACTAATTTCCAAGCTGTTTTAACATTAATGACTTCTGTGAAAATATTGTAGATATAAACTATATAGTAGCAACAGCATATTATCCTGTGACTATAGGCAGAGCCCTTCTGCATATGCAATGAGAGGTACTGGAATGTTAACAACTTTAAGAAAGATACTGCTTTGTGACAGAAAGGCATATTTACTCTGAATGATGCCTTATACTGTGTGGGCGCAGTGAAATGTACTGCATCAGTGTACAAGGACCAACTTTTCTGAAGCAGGTGTGGAAAACGAGGCATACTATACTACAGGTTACAGGCTAAGGCTCTTGCCACCCCTATAGTGCCTTTTTTAGGCAAAGTTCAAAGGACAAAACCAGATACAAGCATGCAAATTCTGAAGGTAATGCTACTCAATGCTAGAAGTCTAAACCTCAAAATGCAGTAACTGACCCCTGGTTCAAGGCTCCAAAGAGCAGCCCTGCAATAACAGGCTACAACTCTTACCACACTTTTTGGCCACCAAATCAGGATCAAACACTAAAGGAGGAGGAGTGTCCATATTCACCATAAGGGTATTCACACCACCAGGTTGCCCAACACAATGCATCTGCAAATTGTAGCTTGTCACAGATCCCCACCATGCCCAAAGATTCTCACTACACCTTTCTAAACATACTGGAAAATATTAATATACAACCAAACAATTTCAACTATCCTGCCATTAACTGGGAAAACTACTCATGTACCAACACCTTTGCTTAATTCTTGCTTGTTCTAAATTCCAATGTCCTGGATCAACTAATCCATAGTCACCTGTGGTCACCCCCTCAAGGTGGTCAGGTCACTAAATAAAATTCTTAATATCCACCGCACCCCAAAGTAAGGAAACCTCCATAAAATCTCCAAAGCCAACTTCATGTTACTCAAGTAAGTCAGTTGCAAACTTTACGACAACCCATGCAGAGGGAACTGGAAAGTCAAACTGCTGAGTCCTTCACTAACTGTGTGTACTACATCTACCTCATGCATGAATCGTGGTCATCTGAAATAGTCCAAGATGCTCTTCTCCTGCTCTTCAGCGCGAATCTGGTGGTCCAAACAAAGGAAGAAACTGTTGCAAAAAGAGGAAAATCCCAGGATGCAAAAACTCCCCACTACCAGCCTCAGTAAGCTGAGATCCCCCTCATAAAATCCCAAAGCTAAAAGAAAATAAAAAAAAGAAGAAAGAGAAGAAAGACACAAGGCCTATAGGCATTATATCAAGAATGTTAAGAATTTAATGCTCAGATCTGCTCTGAGCTACAACAGAATGGCATTAAATATACTGATCCCAAGGATATTGCCAATATCCTGGCAGATCGATTCAGTGCCAACTTCAACCCCCCCACCCCCTAAATTGCCCATCTCAATACTGGAAGATTGCCAAATTCCGGTAATAACGGCCACACAGGTAAAAAACACACTCTCCAAAGCTAAGAATACAGCATCCATGGGACCAGATGACATCCCGGGCTGTGTACTACATGAACTACAAAATGAACTGGCACCTCACCTAAGTGTCATGTTTAATCATACCCTCACCTCAGGCTTCGTGCCCACTGAGTGGTGCACAGCTGCAGTTATCCCACTCGACAAGGGGGATCCACCTTGGATCCCGGGAACTACCGCCTCATCAGTCTGACAACCCTGATCTGCAAGGCCATGGAACGTATTATTATGGAACTTATAAACAAAGACATTGACAACCGTAAAACACTGGACCCCACCCAGTTTGGGTTCGTGAAGGGCCGATCTTGTCTCCTGAACCTGATTGACTTCTTTGAATCAGTCTCCAGAGCCGTGGACAAGGGTAAGGCAGTCCACACAGCCTATCTGGATCTCGCCAAGGCCTTTGACACCATCCCCCACTCTGGAATCATAGATAAACTTACTAAGTTGGGCATTAATCCCTACATCACTCGATGGGTTGCCAACTGGATTTCTGACAGAACCCACACTGTAAAAGTAGCTGACTCCAAATCTAGCTACAAATCAGTCCTGGGACCTCTTTTGTTTGGCATCTACTTCTCTGAAGTACAGGCTAACACTAAGGGACTCTGACTAACAAAGTTTGCAGATGACTGCCAACTGGGAGCCATTATTGAATCCCCAAATAATGTGGATACTCTACAAAAAGGCCTTACAGAAACAGATGCTTGGTGCCAGAGCCATGGGCTCAAGCTCAATGCCAAGAAATGTATAGTTATCCCCTTTGGGAAAAAACATGTACCCATGAATTACCATATAGGTGGCAGTACACTAAACACCAAAAGTGTGATAAGAGACTTAGGGACACAGGTGGACAGTGGTCTCACCTTCAATAACCACATCGCCACAACAGTAAGGAATTTTTTCTATGTGGCACACCTCATCACTAAGGGCTTTTCATCCAGAAAAAAGGAGGTCATTGTCCCACTGTACTCATTCCTCATTAGATCCATTATAGAATACAACACCCCATTTGGTATGTACCTCTCAAGACATCTGCAACAACTGGAAAGGCATCAGAAATACCTCACTAAAAGAATCACAGGCCTAAAGCAGATGCCCTATGCTGACCGCCTTAAAAAGCTCCAGCTATACTCTGTCGCATATCGTCTACTCCGAGGCAATCTCTGCTTAACATACAAGGCCATGTCAAACCCAGTGCTGTTGGACATTCTACACTTAAAGAAATACCAATCCCTCAGAGCCACACGCTCCAGGTATCTAAGCCTTGTCATCACAATAAACAAAACATGCTGGAGGGATAGGTTCCTGACCCAGAGACTGCCCATACATGTCAAACAGTGTGCCTCTTTGGCCCTCTTCAAAAGGAACCTTTGGCCCTCTTCAAAAGGAACCTTGATGATTGGATGGGAGAAAGGAAATTCACCCCAGGGATCATGTCAGTCGCCCTGCTAGACAGGGGTCCAGGAAAGTAAATAGTGTGGGAAGAAATAGCCAGGGAATTGTTATGGCTAGGCTTGTATAGGCCCTAGGGCCGATAGCCTAGTACCAACCTATGAACCATGCACCCAAAATGTAATGTAGATGTAGTGGTGTACACCTGAAGGCATACAGTAAATCTGCTGCCTCTTGTAAAGTTTTGTTTATGGCATCAGCTAGGCAGATAGATACACACAAGGTGGCTATAACCATTTTTTTTTCAGGTAATGTTTGCTCGTCTGCCTGGGACTAACTGCACATTGACCCTCCAAATTCCTGATCTCCATCACCCCCCCTGCCCCCCCACACACACTTACTCATTGTTAGACTACAGTCTCACATCCCACTCTGTAATCATTCCAGCTGTAAAGATCCATAACCATTTTAGCACTACAGTTGGTACTCCACGCTAGATCATCCCTAATGTACAAGAACAGATTGTCCCCAGAAGTAAGTCATCTGTCACCAACACTACAAATTGCCATAAAGCTATAAAAATAACGTGCCTAATAGTCCATCCATCCCACTGTATCACTGCCGAAGACACCAAGGTAAACCCCTCCAGTCTGGGTCAGCACAGGGCATAAAGGCAACAGGTCGCATGTCATGATATCCAGATGGTGACTTGCATGAATGAGTAAATATGTCCTTGCAGCACCTGCTGGCAACAGGAGTGGAGCTGGTTGCTCACTTATTGATTCATGACAGCTCATAGTAACCCATCATATTGCAGGCTGCTGAAGTTGCATGTCAGAAATGTTAAAATTGCAAGATACAAGTCTGTTAACAATGGTGTATATTTCTCTCCTTGAGAATAAAACAAGGGTGGTGATCATTAGAATACTAGTTAGTCTGCATTTCTACTTTTGTAAAATATTGAGTGGGAGACTTCTAGACTGCAGGAACAATCTGTGGCATAGAGGATGTCAGTGTAAAGAAATGCTGTGTGATGCACTTTCTTATATCTAAAAAGAGGGGTTGATTCCTAAGAGATGCTACACTACCTCCTGCAATCCATGAGATAAATGTATGGGGAGTATGGTGGGCAAAGTGTTTTTAGTATTTCCATATTCCATGTGCTTTGATGTTTTGTGGATGGGGGTGGACACAGCTTCTTCCATAAGACATGATGCACTTTGTAAATTGGATTATTCCCTTCATATACTGCATCTTGTAGCTTCTGTACAGTGGATTTGTATTAGTGAAAATGTTTGGTAAATCCAGTTCCAGATAACACTGGTTGAACTTTCTGACAACTTGTATACATAAAAAAATTGCATCTAAAATTTGCTGCTTGTCTGCTGCATTCAGGTGCACTTCTGCTGAAGAAAATAACCCAGAGAATATAACAGGCAGATGAACTGATTGGAAATACATTTTAGACATTATTCTGAATGAACTCCATGTTAGATGAGGACACCCAGTTTTTAAGGAGGGTCAGATTAAATACAGGAAATAATCACTGGATAAAAAGTAGTTTTCTAGCAAAGAAACAGTTATGAAAAGCAAGCTCAGAAGCGCAAGAATAATGTTACCCAGCATTTATATTTCCAGTGCTGTTAGGAACCTGAGTGGGCATTTTCAAATGAACTCTTCCGAGCAAATGACAGGCCATATTGCTTAATGTTTCTTGTCAAGACAATATAACTGTGCCCTTTTGGTGCAGAATCACCAACAGCACAGTCAGAAAGAAAAGACAGGTATTCTTCAGTCTAAGGTAGCAAGAAACGCTTCCAGCCGTAGAAGCATTTCTGACATAATGTTTAATGTGTTAATGCCAGCACACCCATCGATGCATGGGGCAACCCATACCTGAAAACTACTCTACCTTCAGCAGACACTCAGGAAAGTGCAGCTGTTGTATCCTGGCAAAGAGCAGAATCACTAAGTCCTGCAGTAATACATTCAAATGGAACAAACGTGCCCACTTGTCCCATCTGTGTAATAGAAAGTAGTGCATCAGATGAGGCCAGCAATAGGATTTGAAAATCACCATCACTCCTATCTTGCTTTCATACTTTACCTTGTTAAAGATCTTTACTGTGAATGTAAAGGGACAAAGACTGTACCAAAATCTGCCCTTCCACAGTAAAAGTAATATATTTCGCCAACGAAGCTAAGCCCAGAATGCAACATACAAAAAATGGCTTGTTCTTATCTGGGATCCAAGACGTTCTATCTCTCTATAGTCTCCTCTACCAAACAAATATTCTGCCTATGTCTAAAGAGTCTGTTTGTCATAATTAATTGATATGGAGAGAGATGTTCATCATGTTACCCTGCTGCAGTCATCACACTTGGGTTATCCTGTCGTCAAGTGGTCCCGCAGTCGGCTGGAATTCCAAAGTCTTGGTCCGGCGTCGGTTGCTGTCGCTTCTTCCCTGACGTCAGTGCGCCAGGGGTATAAATAATGCAACTGACGCCATTTTCTTCAGTCTTTCTTGCCGCGCGGTGCCCGAAGCAGAAGCAGTTCGCAAGTGCCGGTCGGCCGACTACTGAGATTTTCGAATTCGAATTTCAGACCGAAGTCTTCTGTAAAGCTAAGTACCCTGTTGGGGAAACTTTTCTTGCCTCAGACCGATGTCAGAAAAAGTTAATAATTGTATTTCTTGTGGGAAGCAAATACCTCATAAGGATTTTCATTCTTATTGCACACCTTGCCTAGGCCCAGACCACGACGTCACTAGTTGTCGTTTTTGTGCTAGGTTTAATAAGCGTACTATTAAAAGACGCTTTGATTTCGCATGACACTACTTCGGTAGGAAATTTAGCTACACCATGCCATCAGAGCAACCGACTACCGTCGTGCACAAAAAACGCAAGGATAAGGACAGACAGCCCAGGCCTAAGCCAGATTCCGAGGCCTTCACTGGCCCGGTCTCCGGTTCTCTGGTCCTCAGTGAGGCTCCGACGCAGCCCCTGACTACCGCAGATCTGGAACCCAAGACCGCTTCAGAATTTTTGACGGAATGTACCAGGCCGACGCAGCCATTTAGTGCAGGCCCTACCGACGACATTGCTGAAAAAGATGTCGGTGCTGCAGAAACGCCATCGGTTTCTGAAGGCGTTTTCAGACCGATGACGTTCACCATTAAATCGTTTTTTAAGATGAAGACTCCTATTAAATCTAAAAAGACTGCACTTCAGTCCCCTGTTCAAGGCCCCATGCCTACGAAACAGATGCTCAAAATGGCTGAAGATTTGATCACTTTAATCAGGGGTTCCCAGCCCCCTCCTGACAAAAGGCCTAGACAAGAGGAAGATTATGCATCCTCTGAACAAGTGTCCATTTCTTCAGACTCCTCTGAGGACCAAGATTACTCTTTCTCCCCTTATGAAGATTCTGATGCTGAGGATTCCATTCCCTCAGCTTCTCCTCCTGAAGACTACTCCTTTGGGGAAACTTTACACACTATGAGGGAACATTTTCACTGGGAAGGTCAGGACTACTCTGACTCGAAGAAAAGGCTTAGAGAGTTTCTTTTACTCCCCCAACACAGACCACTTGCCATCCCACCAGTTTTAGACATTGTGGATGATGTTTACTTAGAATCCAGTTTGAACCCTGATTCTCTTCCTCCTGCTCCGGCTAAGCCTGACAGATATTATAGAGTGCCTGAGTCCCACAAATTTCTTTACAAAAGCTCTGTTGCTGACCCAGAGACAATCTCCCAGAGTCCCAAGGGGGCTAAGGCTTCTATGGCTGAAAATCCTGTACCTTCTGAGAGGGATTCCAGAGCACTAGACAGGTGAGGGAAAAAGGTTTACACCTCAGCCACTCTAGCTATGAGGGCACTAAATTGCCAATTTCACATGCTTAAGTATCAGCAATTTCTAATCTCTCAGTTAAAGCAAAAAATGACCACTCTCCCTCAACAATCTGAATTGAAAAAAATGCAGGATCTGTTGCATTCCACTGAACAGGTGGGCAAACATACCTTACAATGTGGGTTTGATTCTTTGGAGGCCTCCTGCAGAGCAGCTGTTACTGGGTCTGTTATACGTAGGCATGCTTGGTTAAAGGAACAAACTCTACCTGATCATGTTAAAGCAAAACTTCTAGATGCTCCCTTACAGCAGGATGTTCTTTTTGGAGTTAAAGCAGAAGAAGTCTTAAAGAAAATGGAGGATAAGGCAAAATCTATGCAAACAGTCAAAGATTTCCTACAGGTACAGCCCCCTCGCTTCAGCAGAAACTGGCCAACAAAATATTGGTCCTTTCCAGCTACAGACAGACCACAGAGGGGTAAATACAGATGCCCAAGGGGCAGAGGACAACCACAAGCCCAGTACAAACCTCGCCGATGGGGCACTACAACACAGAAGGGAGGAGAAGACAGGTCCCAATCTACCAGAAGGCAAATTCAATGACTTGCACCTCATCTGGCCTCATCTGGCCAAGCAACACTCTCTTGGCAGCCCCCTTGGGAGGAAAAGTCACACATTTTTCAGACAACTGGCACATTGTCACAAAGGACAAATGGGTCCTAGACATAATTTTACGAGGATACAGATTCCATTTTCACACCTTGCCAGGAAAAGAGAAATGCCAAACCTGCCACAAAATCAATGGGCAGAGGCACAAAAACAAATTACAGCTCTCATGGACATGAGAGACATTCATCTGGTACCTACTCGAGAGCAAGGTCAAGGATTTTACTGAAGACTTTTTCTAGTGCCCAGAAGGGACAATGCCTGGAGACCAATTCTGGACCTTTCAATTCTAAACACCTACTTGCAAATACCCAAATTCAAGATGCTAACACTACAGCAGCTTCTTCCCATGTTGGGCAAGGAAGCATGGCTAGTAACGTTGGACCTCAAGGAGGCATACCTGCATGTCCCTATCAGACAAAGTTGCAGAAGATACCTCCATTTCATTGCAGGTTCAACCCATTACCAATTCTCTGCACTGCCCTTTGGCTTATCTACTGCGCCCAGAGTCTTCACAATATGCCTGGCACCAGTAATTGCATACTGCAGACAAAGAGGAATTCAAATATACCCATACCTGGACGACTGCCTCATCCAAGCAGAAAGCAAGGACATTCTATTACATCATCTGGCTTTTGTGAAACATCTACTAAATTGCCTGTGGTACACAGTAAACGAAAAGAAGTCAAAACTAGTACCCTCACAAAATATGACATTCCTGGGTAACAGTTTGAATACAATGGCCCAGAAGGCTTATCTGACACCAGACAAACAACTACAACTGACTCAATATTTTAAAACAATGGCAACAAAGGCCCAATTAACTGCAAGAAAAATTCTGCAGGCCTTGGGCTTCATGGCATCTTGCATACTACTAATAGCATTTGCAAAGCTACATATGAGGAAATTACAGTGGTACCTAAAAAGTGTATGGTCTCAACACAGCCACAGCTTGTACACAATAGCTCTCATTCCCTGCCTACAACAGGAGTTTCTATGGTGGTCACAGGCATGTCACCTCAACAAGGGTCAGCCTTTCACCTTGCCCCCAGCCAGGCAAACTATCACAACAGATGCATCAGATTACGCCTGGGGGGCACACATGGCAGGACAGTGCGTTCAAGGCATATGGACTGCAGATCAAAGGAATCTGCACATCAATCAAAAAGAGATGCTAGCTGTACAGAAAGCTCTGACAGCCTTCAAGGATCTATTACATCCAGGACAACTGACAATAAAGACGGACAACACCACAGTAATGTGGTACATAAACAAACAAGGGGGTACCCACTCCTACCCTCTGGGCAGGCAAGCAATGACCTTATGGAACACAGCTCTGGCTTACCAAGTTCAGTTACAAGCTCAATTCCTGCCAGGACAGAAGAATACATTGGCAGACGACCTCAGAAGAAACATCATGGATCCCCACAAGTGGAAACTAGATCCACAAGTATTTATAATGATAACTCAAAAATGGGGCCTTCCAGACATAGACCTGTTTGCCAGCCCTCAAAACTATCAACTAACAAAATTTTGTACAAGGGCACTTCACCATCAAGCATGGAAAGTGGACGCACTCTCTTTCAGTTGGAAAAACCTGACAGTAAATGCCTTCCCTCCATTGCCTCTCCTCACAAAGGTACTTCTGAAAGTCAAAAAGGGGAGACCTTGACTGATTCTCATAGCCCCAGACTGGCCACACCAGCACTCGTACCCGCTATTGAGGAATATGGCCCACGGCCCACCATGGATATTACCACAAATTTCCCATTTACTCACACAACAAAACAATCAGATTCTTCACAGCCAGCTCAAAACCTTAAATCTGGCTGCATGGCAGATCAACTAAGCATCCAGCCAGCTCCTCTTTCCCAAGCAGTTATGGATGTTATTCTGGAAGCTAGGAGGCCAAGCACCAGGAAGGCTTATTCGGACAAATGGAAAAGGTTTTGTGCCTGGAACCAATCTAAAGGCCAAGACACAATTCAGCCTCACATGCCTCACATTCTGCAGTATTTAACTGAGATGTTGCACAAAGGACTTTCTTTCTCCTGCATTAAAATCCATGCTTCAGCTATTTCGTCCCACTACAACACGGATCCACCCTTATTTTCGCATCCACTTCTAAAGCAGTTCCTCAGAGGGGCAAAAGACATTAGACCCCCCAGGAGAGCACCTACACCAACATGGGACCTCAATTTTGTTCTGGAAAAACTAACACTACCTCCCTTTGAACCAGCTTTCTCTGCAGATCTTCAGTTCCTATCATGGAAGACTGCTCTGCTGCTAGCAATAACTTCAGCTAGAAGAGTCTCAGAGCTACAGGCACTAATGGCAGTGGAACCTTTCCTCATTTTTCATCAAGACAGGGTTTCTCTACAAACTAATCCTTCCTTTATGCCTAAGGTGGTTTCCAGTGTGGCTTTAAATCAAACCATCCACTTACCCACCTTCTTCTCAAATCCACAGAACAAAGGTGAGAGACTCCTGCATTCCTTGGACATTCACAGGCAACTTTGTTACTACTTGGACAAAACTAAGGCTTTCAGAAAATCTGACCAGCTCTTTGTATCCTATGCTACAGCTTCTCAAGGGAAGGCTATATCAAAGCAAACCATTTCCAAATGTATAGGTCATTGCATACGTTTTTGCTACACCCATCATGGAAAACCAGTTCCTGCTACCATTAGGCCCCACTCTACCAGGGCAACAGCTACTTCTACAACATTTCTCAGGGGGTTCCAACCAAGGAGATTTTGGAAGCTGCAACTTGGAGTTCAGTACACACCTTTACCAAACACTATCACTTACCACTTTACTCTAAGACCAGGGCGGGCTTCGCCACTGCAGTTCTGCAGGGCCTTCTAGCCTCCTCTAACCCTCTATGATACCTCCACCCATCCTTAGCTTTGGGATTCAACCCAAGTGTGATGACTGCAACAGGGTAACACGATGAACATAGTACAGTTTTGTACCTACCATAAATGCAGATGTTCGAGTGTACACCCTGCTGCAGTCCAGGTTACCCTCCCTCCATCCCCTCTGACCTACTGGCTAAATCTCTTCAATACCTTCCTGATGTATTTGCTTATAGCTGAAGGGATTTTGTGTTTGTGCAAGTTTACTCAATTTGGTACTAATTACTGACCACCTTTTTGGGGGCACCTGACATCTGCGGCAAGAAAAACTAAAGAAAATGGCGTTAGTTGCATTATTTATACCCCTGGCACACTGACGTCAGGGAAGAAGCGACAGCAACCGATGCCGGACCAAGACTTTGGAATTCCAGCCGACTGCGGGACCGCCTGACGACAGGATAACCCAAGTGTGATGACTGCAGCAGGGTGTACACTTGAACATCTACATTTATGGTAGGTACAAAACTGTACTTTTTTCATCTGACAGGTGTGGAGAAATGCTACATGTAGTATAATTCTGTAATTGACAAGAGATGCAAATAGTTCCTCTATTGTTGAGTCATGTGCATGCATCATAAAGACATATTGTCTGGGTGGACCATTAAGTGACATAGAGCAAATAAGGGCAGGAAGCCCTGTGATGTAAAGCAAAGTACTACTAATTCCAAAAATCAGTTGTAAATGAAATGTTTGGCAGAATGTCACCAAACGTACTTAGAGAAGTGAAGTCTCATCAAAGTTCACATGGACAATCTACCTATGGCAAACAATAGTAAAGTACTAAGTAATAAAATGAAGCCAATGAAACCCATCCCCATTTTGGAAGATGAAAGGATATTTCAATCCCTGAAGGACCTACCTCAAAGTTGCATTGTCCTTGGAGTATCCCCTGCTAAACTGTCATGTGTAAGCTTATGTTCGATACTTTAGAAGTCACTAACCCTCTAGGAAATCTTATCTGGATAACAATAAAAAAGTTTCATAGAAAGAGAATGTTATCTTTGTAGACAGGAGGGATTTGGACTAATACGCAGAATGACTTCAAATACATCCTCTATGTACTGCTAAGATTTACCATATAATTTATAATGGTTTATAGTGGCACCACTGAACTGAAATAAGACAAGTTTAAAAACAGAGTAGAAGACTGTTTCTTCCTTGGTACTGCTGAAAAAGCTATTTGTTCACATTGTAATTCTAATAACTGTGCCACCAAGAATGGAAGCTAAGAAAATGATAATGGCCCTGGAATTTTTCTATGTAAAGATATGATGTCTAAATATCTAAACACTACAGTAACTTTAGTAGACCCTGGAAATGACTACACCAACCTGTCTGTTCTTCATGTAGGTGCTGATGGTGGCAGCAGTAGCAGTAGTAATAATCTTTATTATTCAACAATACTTTTTAAACCATTAAAACCAATACATCCAATTATTTTAATAAATATAAACAGATGAAAGCCACATCCTTACTTATTAAATGTGATATAGCATTAATAAAATTTCAGAGTAGTCTGTTACAAAATCACCATAGATTTCTGTAGCTCATTCTTATTTTATAAATTGAAGCAAGGTAAACTGCAAATATTCTAAAGGAGTTACTAAATGTAGTATTGTGCAACACTTCTAAAAATAGCCCTCGGGTAGGGCTATTTGATTGGCTCAATACAGCTTTTTCAGCAATAGTAAATTATATTTACCACCTCAAAGGGATCCATTCAGCAGAACTAAAGTATTTATTCTTTTAACATCCACCAAAACATCTAGAGACTGTTTTGTCTACTGCTGTAGAGATCAGCAGCCTAAATGTCAGCTACCTAAATTTTCTTCTTCATACTAATTCACTCTGTCTCTGTAAACTCCAGTACCAGCAGAGCTCACTTGCACATCTTCTCCTCCTCACTTACTTTCCATGCTCCATATATTGCCACACTTCTTTTGTCTTTTCTTACATCTAGTACGTGTCTTGCTATGATTTATTAGTCAATCAATTTATTCATCTTCAAATATTCCACTCAACTATTTTAAGATCTGTCAATTGCTGATGATGTCTTTTGCTATTATTATTAAATCGTATACTTTTCAGAAATGCACAGTTACACAATTGCTACATATTATAGTAATGTACTGCTCAATATTCATGGGTTCTCGAGCATTAGTCACTGATTATGAATGATGCATCTGTATAGAAATATCTAGATACAGATCTACATCTGTGTATCTAGATGCATGTGTATGGTCATATGAGTTATATAGGTTTACAATCAAAATGTAGAAATACAGTTTGACGAAAATGGGTTGGTCAAATGTGTTATGCCCATAATGTTGAACTGAAAATATATGACTTCATATTAGCGAAAGTGAATACATATTCACTAATATGAAGTTGATGTTTTGCATTGAGATTGCAGTACAGTGCAGACTGGGAACTGTTCCCTTTTCCTCACTGTAGTGCAATCTCGGAGTTGGTATATATAATATGCAGGGGGGTGTGGGGTGCAGGGGGGGGCTTGACCCTGCAAAAACATTACCGGTAACACAAACTTTCGACACTGGAATGTCCAGTGTTCGAATATCGATTCCATGGTTACCATTTCCGACATTTTGGTAATTCGGTGTTACCAAATGCGGATAAACAATTGGATCATTTTGTGGAAAAATGTTTTGATTTTCCACATTTTGATATTAAATATATATATATATATATATATATATATATATATATATATATATATATATATAATTTCTTACCAACAACACATGATCAGCCATTGCTCGCTCCCAACTTCTATCCACCCTACTCTGTGCATCTCTCATTCTGACTAATCTCAACAAAACTGAACTAAGCAAAATGGAAGCCTGTTGTAACGGACAAATTGCTCATATAGAACTCATCACTGTACTGCTTTGAGACAGCTCCACTGGCTTGAACTGCCCAATCTCCTAACCTACAATCAGCACTGCCTCTGTCATTCTATCAGCTCTGCCTCTGTCATTCTATCTATTACCTCCCCAATAAGTGTTCGGCCCTCAAAAACCTAGTACAACATCACTCAGCCAAAAGGCCTCTTAGGTCATCAAGCAAACTACTAGTAGAAGTCACCAACAGCTGCAATAGCTTTGGAGATGCACTATATAGTAGTTCAGTGGCTAAAAAATGGAACTATGTCCCCACTAGCATTCCAAACACATCATCCAAAGCCTCCTTTAACGACCTCATCAGGCAACATCTCAAGCAAAGTTAGCAGTGCCATGATTGCTCCCCAGGCTAGTGAAAGCGGATAACATATACATACTAAATCTAGAGCACTTGATAATAGTTTTCAATCTTACTCACAAACACTGGCTAATGTACAATGTATGTGCTATACATGTGTACTATGTATGTATTCTACCTATTTTCCAAATTTCATCTGTACACCACAAATCTATTAATTACCTTCATTTTTAAATTAATATTTTCTTGTTTGTTCTCTCCACTGTAACTGTTGATGTGCTGCATACCACTGTAAAAACATGTCTGCTGTAATTTGTGTGTATACTTATCATGTCTAAATATCTAAATGTATCTGTAATTTTTGTATGTGGAGTTTTTCTCCCCGGGCCTCTGCTGAAAAAGGGCCTTTTTGGCTCAGTCAGACACCCCCGGTTAACAAATGTAAAACAAATAAATAAAATATATATATATATATATATATATATATATATATATATATATATATATATATATATAGTTGATTGCTTAGATTTTCATCAAATTGATCAGGTGCTAAGACAAGTCAGTGCCAGTGTCACAGTTTGTCCAAGTGATACTGTTGTCAGCTTACATTTAGTCAAGTGTAGCAGTACAGTGGTGATTGTACTTTGGTCACAGTTGTGAAATCATGGAGTTTATATATACAATTAAAGGGGCTTGGGGAGGATAAAACTTCTTCCACCTTGGGTTTTGTAAGTTGATTTGTTTAGTTGTCCAAGAAAAACTATAGATCTTGGTCAGGCCTGTCAATGTTTTTTTTTTTTTTTGCTTATTTTGGGATATGTTTGAGATAGTTTTTTAATTTCCTGCTCATATAGATGAATAGAGTGTTGCTTGTGTCTGATTTATGGGTTTTCTGTAAAGTTGTAGGCTTTGATGGTGAATAATCTGCTTTATTGTGTCATCTATACATAGGGTTTTCAGTACTGTTTTTCTGATTGTATGCTAGTCATTGGTGTGTGTAATCAACATGAACATATATTTACATGTATGTACGTGTGTGTGTGTGTGTGTGTGTGTGTATATACATATATATATATATATATATATATATATATATATATATATATATATATATATATATATATATATATATATATATATATATATATATATATATATATATATATATATATATATATATGGGTCTACTTGAAAACACCAACATGCAAAAACACAGACAACGAGATAACCAACACCACAAAACCGAAAGTTCAAAAACACGAAACTTCACATACCCGACAAACCACAATCCCGACAATCAACAAAACAAAACAAATACCTTTTCCGTAAAACACACACACACAACACAAGCACACCAAAAACCTTATAAACCTACAATAAACCTTACATACGCAACTATCTATGCACTAACCTTAACCCAAACCCTAACCCTAAGGTCCGTCACTATCGCACACTCACCTAACCCGCACCTTAACCCTAACTCACTTAACCCGCCCCTAACCTTAAAGTCTGTCACTATCACACACTTACCTTACCCGCACCCTGACCCTAACGTCCGTCACTATCACACACTTACCTTAACATGTCGGTGTTCTCAGCGTCTGGATTTTCAATCGTCGGTCATCTCTGTTGTCAATCTTCCGGTGTCGGTTATGTTGTTGTCTGCGTTGTCAGCGTTCGGTGTTTTCAGGTAGACCCATATATATATATATATATATATATATATATATATATATATATAAAAACAAACAGGAAGGCTTTGTACGTCCACCATGTTAAGGGTAAAGAAATATGTTTTAATAGCAACGATAAAAACAATACAATGGATAAGCACTTTCAGACTTGAACAGTCCTTCTTCAAATCTAACAAAACATACAAATAGAAACAATTTATATAATTCAACAACCAATAAACGTCTAACACTGGCTGTCCAGCCAATGAAAATATATGTTGCAGTACCTATTTAAGCATAAGTAAAAACTCGTAAACATTGGATTGTCTTTTCTGGGAATCAGCCAGTCAGTAAAATGAAAACTAATACTTGCTTCTTAAACACAGATTGGTGGCATATGTTCATCAATAATTATTTGGTTCGTTTGAAGGGCATACTACTGCCTATGTTGTTTCATTTCACTTTCCAGGGCCGTTACTGACTGCAGAAACAAATTGTTTTTAAAAGGATTGCTGGCACCTTCTTCCTGTGCTTCAGGAGCTCAAACCCCCTTAAAGTCATCCAAAGCCTCTTCCAAGATGAGATAATTATGAAAGAGATTTCCAACCTGCTCTACTAAGACTACACCATCTTCAGAGCTTTCACAAAAGATTCAAAAGAAGTTGGATCCAAACTCTTCAGATTTGAAACAGAAGCAGTCAGATCCCACGTCTTCAGATATGACAGCTAATCGTACTAAGTTTCCAAGAGCCCGGTCCCCAGAGTTCACTGTGAAGCCTGTTTCTTATCAGTTCCATTCCCCTTTCCTTCAGGAGACACTGAGAAGAGAGTCTTGGTCCTAGTCCACTACTTTTTCCACCAGGAGCTTTTCAGAAGCCAAAGTGGATAGAATGATGAGAAAGTTCCTCAGAGTTCAAATTCAGATGGATGCCATCCTGTCTCCATCTCCCTTCAGATTTGTGAGCCTCCCTTCTACTTCTCATGCAGAGATATCTCTTTTTCCGATCCAACCCATGATTTTGGAGCCCTCAGATTTGAGAGATCCAAGAGTGTCAATGTCAGATGCAAAGTTAGCTAGATCTTCGACTCCAGTTGCTTCCCTGACTCATTTGGCCTTGATTTCTTTGGACCAGGATAAGTCTTGGAGCCAAAGCAGGGTCAGGGGGGCTAGGTTCCACTCTGATGTTGTCAGAGCCATCCCTGTACCTTGGTGCTTCCATGCTGGACAGCTCGGATCCAACTCCCCCTTTTGAACAGGGTCATGGTGTGGTAGCAGCTGCAGCTCCGGTGTGATTGGCTATGGCTTCTCCTGGTCATTCCGACTTTGACATAGTGAAGAGAGCTTTCTCTTGTTCTAAAGACTCAACTACTCTATCCTGTATGGATCATATAGCCATATGACTTTCAGATTCAAGCTCTGATCCTATCAAACCTGTTCCTCGGGGACAGCCAGCACTGTCAAGCATCCAGACAATCCCCATCAAGGACTTTCCCCTTTCTTCAGATACCTTTCTAGATCATCCCCCTGAAGAGGTTCCTCAAAAGAGAACATCTAAGAGAAGACACATAGATATTACCCCATGGAGTCTCTCACTGAGGACACTAACTTCGATGAATGAGAGGGGTCCCCCAGATGATGTCTCCTTCTGTAACATTCTAGAAATTCTCGGGCAAAAGGGTAGATGGTCCTCTGATACCCCCTCCCAAGAGCAGTCCATCTTTCTGGAAGCTTTTGGGTCCAGCCCATCTATGTCTTGGAAGACTTCCCCAGCAGATGACCTTAAAGATATAGTTTCTCACCAGGCGTGGAAGGAACTGGGTACTATAGAACCCATTACCCATTGCCCTGATACATTTCTGGCACCACCTAAAGACAGACCACAATGCAGCAAGGGAGTCCCTGTCCCTGTTGATGATATGGTTGTGGCAGTGGCCACAAAGAAGGAGCTAGCCAAGCTGAGCTCCACTGTCCATCCCCCTAACAGAGACTTCAGGGCATTTGACAGATTCAGAAAGGTCACTTTTGCCTCAGCGACCTTTGCCTTATGGTCTCTGAATTACTTGGCACATTTCACAAGATTACAGCAGGATTTGACAAAGGAACTTTCCCAATCCCTCTTCAAGTCCATGTCCATGGAGGACCACAAGAAGTCTTCTTCACAACTGACCAGTCTGTTATCCATCTCTAATGTGGCCATGAGGCTAGTATCCCATGCTGCGGAGAGTACCTCACAGGTGGCTGGTTCAGGCATAGCCATTAGGAGACATGCTTGGATGCACCTATGCAACTTTGTGGAGCCTTTCAAGTCTTCGCTCATCAATACGTCTTTTGATAGAACATGTTTGTTTAGTCCTACTGTAAAGAAAATACTTTCCTGGAGTGAACAGGATGGAAAGACCCTGTCTGCCATAGGGATACACTTTTCTACCCCTCAACAATCCTTTTCCAGGAATCAAAGAGGAGGCATGAAAATGTGGTTCCATAAGTCACAGGGTCCTTTCCAGGATTCACATGGGGATAACTCCCTCAGGGGTAGAGGAGGGAGTTCTAATGGAAGATAGCATCCTCCCAGCAAAGGAGGCCCAGAAAACCAGAGTTTCCACAATTCCTTTTTGGATAAACCCAACCAGTGCTTCTGAAAGGTTATCTGACTACTCAACTCTGGAGGCAGTCAGGTGGGTGCTTGTCTCTGCACCCAGATGCCTGGGCATCAATAACAAAATATTCTTGGGTTCTAAATATCATATCCAGAGATTATTACATACAATTTTTCCAGATTCCTGCAACAAAAAGAAAAAGGCTCATGATGTTCCACCCAATCAGAGGGAGGCAGCAGCTCAAGAAATTTGAAAGCTGCTAGACAAAAGAGTCATCCAGGAGGTCCCACCAGACCAGAAAGGATTCAGAACTTACTCAAGATTCTTTTTAGTGCCAAGGAAAACTAGAGATCTGAGACCAGTTCTGGATCTGAGTAAACTAAATAAATTTCTGAAGAAGTCAAAGTTCTGAATGATTACGGTTCAGTCCATGCTGCCGTTTCTACCAAGGATGATTGAATGTGCTGCATTGATCTTTAGGATGTGTACTATCACATCAAGCTGAACAGACAATCCCAAAGATTTCTGCACTTTTGGCTAGATGCCAGTCACTACCAATTCAGAGCCATGCCCTTTAGTCTCACCACAGCCCCCAGGGTGTTTGCCAAATGTATGTCAGTGGTACCAACTCACTTGAGACTGCTGGGATTCCGAGTGTTTCAGTACCTATATGACTGGCTTCTCACCACCCCAGCCAAGCATCTCCTAGAGAAATCCAGGGACTACTTGCTCCAGTTGTGTCAGTCGCCAGGCACCTTAGTCAACATCTGCAAATCTCATCTTCAACCTGTTCAAAGCCTGGAGTTCATAGGTGCCCAGTTAAACACTGTAAGTCAGATAGCCTCTCTTCCACCACATCGTGTATGGATAATCAGGTACCAGGTGTAACAAATTATTGCATATGCTTCTCCCCCAGCCAGACTTGTTATTCAGGCCTGAGGAACAGTGGCAGCTGCCATAACCTTAGTTCCTGTGGCCCAGTTTTAAATGCGTATTCTTCAATAGACCCTAGCTGTTCAGTGTTCAATTCATCATCCCTTGTCCTTTTTGGTCAAGCTCACTCCAGTTTGCAAAGATCATCTAAGTTGGTGAATTTAGTCGGACTAAGTTTTCTTTTTGCACTTTCACCCCCCCCCCCCAGTGGTCACTATAACCATGGACACCTCCCAACTGGGATTGTGGGCATTTCTTAGGATGGAAGTTACAAGGCACATGGCCCCTAGAAGAGACCAGTTCGCACATCAGTGTCCTAGAGATGAGAGTGGTCCTCCTAGTGTTGCAGGGCTACAAGATGTTCTTCCTCTTGGGACAACTGCAGTACAAACCGACAACATGTTTTTGGTTTGGTACATCAAATGGGGGGGACCTAATCCTACCTCCTTTGTCAAGAGACAATGAGAATGTGGCAGTGGGTGATTTCTTCCAACTGCTTTTTTATGGCAATACACATTCCAGGGAAGACAAACCCAGTAAGTCCATTCTGATGCCTCATGAGTGTCTCTCAGTCAGTCAGTGGCAGAGAAGATTTTACATCATTGGGCCAAGCTTGCTGCATCCTCTTTGCATCTTTCCACAACAGCAAGTGCAGCAGGTTCTTTGCCCTAATCCACTGTCAGGGTATTCACCGAGACATGCTATAGTCCACATTTGGCCCACTGGTCTGCTTTATGCTTATCCCTGATACCTTTGATTCCCAAACTTTTACACAAGGCACTTCAGTTGAAGAGCACGGTTATCCTCATTACTTCATTTTGACCTTGTCAAGTATGGTTTCCCTTCCTTTGGTCTCTTCTTTGTTATCCTCCATAGTTAAGTTACTGAACCCCAGTCCAGAACTGCTTTCACATCCCTCCAGTATGAATCATTTGGACATTACAGTCCTCAAGTTGACTGCATGATTTCTCCAAATTCACTGATAGCTAGACAGCCCAGGCTTTTGTCCCCAGTCCAACCGATACTTCTATCTTTCCACAAGGCTTCTGCAAGAAAGATTTACAAAAGCAAATGGAAAAGAATATCTGTTTGAGCTCTTCAGAAGAAATTGGGCCACTTCACTGCTCCTGTCTCTGCAGTCCTAGAATTATTAGCATCTATTTTTCAGGATGGATTATTTTTTTCTGTTATTAAAGTGCAGTTGGCAGCCATGTCTAATTTTCATTCAGGAGAAAATGCTTCCTCACTAGCTTCTACAACATTGTGCAAGGCCTTTCTAAAAGTACTTTCTTGCTTATGCCTGCTGTGAAGGATCCATTGCCCCCTGGGATTTGACAGTTATGCTACAAGGGTTAACTCAGAAACCCTTTGTAGTGTCACATCCCTGCACTGACCCAACAATCAAGGAGCCTCAATCCTCACCACTGGGAGCAGTGGGGGACGTACACACTGGGAGGATAACAAGTATACACACGCGCACACACACACACACACACACACACACACACACACACACACACACACTAAAGTACAATTTCCCTTAAGAGCACACAGAGATCATAGTCAGTCCGGGGCTGGTTTCTCCCTCTTTCTCCAGATCCCCAATAAGACCTCAGCTGAGTAGCCAAACCAAGATCTCCAATACCCTGTCTGTCCAACCAGTGCTTCGCGTCCCTGCCCAAGTAGCTGACACACAAAATGTTTGAGATTTGATTTCCATACAAATACACACACACACACACACACGCACACACACACACACACACACACACACACACACACACACACACACACACACACACACACACACACACACACACACACACACACACACACACACACACACTCCAGGGAAAGGTTGTTACAGGTTTACTAACTATGCCCTCTTCTGCTCAGACTATAAGGTTGTTTCCACTACCACCAGCCACTACTTATCAGTTTCTTTAAGGCCCTTAACAAAGGATGTCCAATCCTACTGTGTAATGTTAGTATTAATTCAAATGGTTGTCTGACTAAGAGCAAGGGTATTTAGTAGTGGCCTGTACAGTGTCACCAAATAGATATGCAAGTACTCTCAGAGCTTAAATATCTCTAACAGACCAGCCACAATTAAAAGGTTTAAATATATTTAATACCAATATTAAAAGAACAAGACAATATGCAGTAAGTAATCAATTACATCAGAGATCAAAATCACAGGAAATATTTAAAACAGCATTGCAGGACATTCTCAGATAAAAAAAGAAAACATCAAAGATACACTTTACTGTATTCCTATCTGCATCTAAAAGAGTTACTATGCCCTAAAAACTTAATTACAACAAGGCAAGTGCAGAAGGTGATGATGAGTTGATGTTCTTGTTAAGTCAAAGACAAAATACAAAATGCACAGTCTCCATTTGAGAGAGAGTTCTTAAATTAATATCAAATATTTCTGCTGGGTTAGCTTGGATGACATCACTTTTTGTCATCTGACTTTCAGTTCCCAAGCTAACCCCCCATTGTCAGAAACTAACAGAATTCAGCATATCTCTGTGAAAAAATACATATCTCTCAGATTTTTGCAGATCCTGGAAGTCATAAAACAATAAAACACTTCTGCATCTCAAACCTAGTAATTACTTCTCTTTGAAGACAATACAAAACTTCCACCTCTAGACATTGTGTCTGCTACTGCACTGAAACTGAGAGGTAACATCTTCTGTTTATTCCCCAGTAATTATAAAAAAAATATTTAATTTCAGCTATTTTCTCTGAATTTTTCCAAGTTAACCTCCTACGATCCATAAACATATACATCTAAACAGTCACAATAGTGCGGGTACATTCCTGTTCTATTTCAATAGGGCATGCTGTGATAACATTTTAGCTCAGTACTTTACACACACTTCTGTATAAATCATATCAGTATTCACAAATGGCATAAAATTATTACAAAATTCCTGATAGCTGGGCTGGCAGAGTGACATCCCCCACCGACAACTCAAGCTAGTTTTTCAAGTGACCCTTGAGAAATTCTGCTTGAGAGGGCTAACTGTCTGGGAATACCTCACCACATTCCCTGTCTTGAGAACCCATCTGCGCTGGCATTGCTAACCCCACTGTGGTGCTGCACTGTCATATCATATGCTTGAAACCCTAGGCTTCACCTTAATAAATTGGCATGTTGCTGGCTGGCTCAATGTTGCCATGTTAATGGATTATGGTCTGTAACTACAGTGAATTTCCTTCCATACAGATAAGGATGATGTTTCTGCAGTGCCCACACTATGGCTAGGCATTCCTTTTCTACAGCTGCATAACATTCCTCCCTGGGCTGGAGCCTACGGCTGAGATATACCACTGGGTGCTCTTCTTCCTCTGAGGAGACCTGGCTGAGTACAGCCCCCACCCCATGGTTTGAAGCATCCACCTGCACAACAAATTCTTTGTTGTAATCTGGACTGGCTAACACAGGTGGTCCTCCCAAAGCTCCTTTAAGCTTCTGGAATGCACGCTCACATACTGGGGTTCACACTACCTTATCTGGATTGTTTTTTTTCCTTCTCTGGTCTGTGAGGGGAGCAGCTATGATACTATAATTGCAGATAAACTTTCTGTAGTACCCTGCTGTCCCTAAGAATGCCCTTACCTGCTTTTTGGTAACAGGGGCAGGCCATGGCTAAATGGCTTCCACTTTGGCAGGTTCTGGCCTGATCTTACCACTCCCCACTCTATGTCCCAGGTAGAAGACCTCTCCCATACCCAACTGACACTTACTGGGCTTAATGGTCATCCCTGCCCTTTGTAGTCTGCCCAGCACCTCCCAGACATCCTGAAGGTGCTCTTGCCAGGAATGGCTGTAGATGGCAATATCACCCAGGTAAGCAAGGACAAAATCTCCTGCTCCTATTAGGATATGATCTACCAGCCTCTGGAAAGTTGCTTGGGCATTTTTCATCCCAAAGGGCATCTTCGTGAACTCATAAAAGCCAAAAGGAGTTACAAAGGCTGACCTCTGTCTAGCGCTGGTAATCAAGGGCACCTGCCAGTAACCCTTGGTAAGATCAATAGTGGTAAGATACTTAGCCCCACCCAGCTGCTCTAGGGCTTCATCTGTCCTAGGCATGGGGTAATCATATGTCTCTGTGTGACTATTTCATTTCCTATAGACCACACAGAAACTGGTGCTGCCATCCTTCTTTGGTACCAGCACCACTGGGGAGGCCCAGGAACTGCCGGACTCTTGGATTACCCCTAGTTCAAACATTTCCTATATCTACTCCCTCAGAGTCTGTTTGACCCTCTCAGGCACCCTATAAGAGACCTGCTTAATAGGCCTTTGAGGTACTGTAGCCACATGGTGTTGCACCAGGTGGGTGCACCCTGGTTTCTCAGTGAACATGTCCCTAAACTCCTGTAACACTGCTTGGATTTCTCAAACCTGGGTGGGGGATAGTTGCTGGAACATTGCTACCCCTTTCACTGAGGTGTCAGTCTGAGCCTCACTAAGGAGATCAGTCACCAGATCCCCCCTCAAAACTCTTCCTGACACCTACTGCAAACAGCACAATGGCCTACCTGTCATGGTAAGGTTTCTTCATGTTAACATGGTACAATTTATGCCCCTGCCTCCTGCCTAGCAGTTATATCATGTAGTTAACATCACTGCCCTTCCTTACCACCTTGAAGGGTCCCTCCCAAGCTGCCTGCAGCTTATTGTGTCTGACAGGAATGAGAACCATTACCTGCTGCCCTATAGCCTACTCTCTAGCTTGACCATTCCTGTCATACCAGACCTTTTTCTGCCGTTGGGCTTCTCCCAGGGTCTCCTGGGCCAAGCCCATGAGTTCCCTGAGCCTTGTCCTGAGCTTTAGGACATATGCCACACAGACTCCTTGTGAGATTCACACTCACCCTCCCACTCATCATGAATCACATCTAGAGGTCCCCTCGCCCTATGTCCATACAGCTACTCAAAGAGAGAAAAACCTGTGGATTCCTGGGGAACCTCTCAGTAAGCAAATAACATATGGGACAAATATTTGTCCCACTCCCTCTTAAACTGGTCTGCAAATGCCTGTAGTATCATCTTGAGGGCAACAAGACCGTTGGTCTGGGGATGGTAGGGGCTGGTCTTTAGGTGCTTCACCCTATAGTGCTTCCACAGACAAGCCAGCAGGTCTGACGTGAAACTGGCACCTCTGTCAGTATTTCTTTTGCAAAACCTACACTGCTGAAAATCTCTAACAAAGCATTTGCCACCTTTTCTGCCTCAATGGAAAACAGTGCCACTACCTCAATCTGTTAGCATAATTTACTACAAGGATATACTTCTTCCCTGTGGAACTTGGGGTACTTAGAGGCCCCACGATATCCATAGTTACCCTCTGAAATGGCTCCTCAATCACGGGCAAAGTCATCAAAGGAGTGTTCACCTTGTCTCCTGCCTTGCCTACCTTTTGACACTGCTCACAGGTCCTGCAGTACCCTGTTACATCTCTAGAAATCCCAGGCCAATAAAAGTTCTACATAATACGTCTCTTGGTACATTTTATGCCCATATGACTTGCAAAGGGAATATTATGGGCTATGGCTAGAAGTGCCAGACAGTAGGCTCTGTGTATTCTCTCACCCTCTAGCCCTCCTTCAGGGGTCCACTCTCTATACAGTAACCCTTTGTCCCAGTATACAGATCCCCATTCCCTTGAGAATCAGGTGCCTCACTGGCTACCTCCCTCAGGCTTTGTAATGTAGGGTCTGAGACCTGAGCCTGTCTCAACTGTCTCTTTGTAACCCTTCCCAGCTCCCCTTCCACAGGAAGTCTGGCATCCTCTGACAGGAGTGCCTCATTGTCAGCCTGGGTACTACTACTCACCTCTGCCCTTGCAGTCACTCTGTCCAAGGGAACATTAGTACTCACAAGCAGCTGTGGCTCACCTTCAGTCTCACGGCTACAGGGTAGCGCCCTCCCTGAAGTAATCACCTCACCAGTCCTCGCTGCAGGTGTGCGGTCTATCTGGGTCTCCCCCAGGCTACCAGACCCACATGCTTGTCTCCAAGCCTGACTGCATGTCACTGCATACACATGAGGTACTGCATTATCAAAATCATTCCCAGTCAGGACATCTGCAGGGATATCCTCAAACACACCTACTTGCTGGCTTCATTTTCCACCCTCCCAGTCAAGGTGAACCCTAGCCAAAGATATTTCAAATGTGGTCCCTCCTAAAGCTCTGACTGAAGTACACTGCCCACGGAAGTAGTGCTCCTCTTTAACCATTGTAAGCTTCACAATGGTTAGGTCAGAGGCTGTCTCTCTCTTAGCAGTGGCCTCTTTCCCATTTACTAACATAAGATATATCCTCTTGTCGTAGTTTGGTACCCTTGTTGTCTCAAGACAACTTACTCCTGGCATTTTGTCATTCCCGCTTACTGGCTGTCCCACCTTTTGTTCCCCATCTATATGCTACATGGCCCCACTGGTTGCATTTAAAACATTTAACCCTTTGTACTGGACGTATACCTGGACTAGTGGCTTCCCCTGCTACTGATGGACTCTGTTGGGGCAGTCTAGGCTCCCCACCATGGGTTCCCTTAGACCTATGAGCAGCACTGGGTGTCCCTTTCCTGTGCTGTGATGTTCTTCTTGCTAGGTATAGGTCCCCCTTCCTCCCCAACTCATCTACAGTATTGCATTATCTGTCGGCTAACCAGATTCCCATGTTCTCAGGCAAAGTGCTAAGTGCTTGTTACCTCACCAAAAGGTCTGCCAGCCCTTCAAAAGTGGTGACCTGAATTCCACTCACCCACTTATGAAAATAAGTGCTTGGTTCAGCAACATATTCACACACACACACTTTCATCTGCCTTGCGTCTATGCTGACAAAACTTTTTTTCCTATAAGCTTCAGGTGTTAACTTAAAAAATTCTAAAAGACAGTTTTTTCAGTATTATAATTTAAGCAATCAGTATCAGACAATTTAAAAGGAGCAGTTACAATTTTACCATGGAGTGAGGGGGCCAGGAACCGTACCCAGAGCCCTTGGTCAACATTATACTCTTTACACACCCTTTCAAACATATGAATAAAACTATCAAAAGTATCCCCTCTGTAAATTGTGGAAGAAATTTACTGACCTTTGTTGCTTCTGGGGTTCAGTCACTCCCTTCCCCATTACCTCCATGACCCTGGCGAAGAGTCAGCATCTCCTTCTCATGTTCCCTCTACCTCTCATTCTCTTCAACTTCCAGATGTCTCAGTCTCTCTGCTGCTTCTAATTCCATTTGTTTCTCCTGCTGTAGTCTGTCTGCTGATTCTATTCCCAAACGTTTGGCCTCCAGTTCAAGTCTCTTTAACTCCAGACAGATTTGTAAGTCCTCTGTGGAAAGGTTGAACTGTCCATTTTCTGAGAGTTGTACATCTCTAAGGCCAGTCTGATTGTCCTCCTGGTTGCTATTCTTTGATGCAGCTGTGACTAAAGCTGCAGTCATTTCTGCTTTAGTCAGGTTGGCATGCACCAGTCCTTTAGCCTGGCACATCTCAACCAACTGGCTCCTTGTCAGCTTGTCATACTCTTCTGCTGACATGCTTGCCTGCTCTCCCTGACTAACGAACCTAAGAAAAAAATAAAACAATTGTGATATGAAACTCAAAATGTTCACTGTGTGGCTGATTGAGAGTACAAACACCTTCCTTAGTGACCACTGTTCACAGACCAAAGGATTTCAATATCCACACCACTACAAGCCAATTAGTATGTGATGTGGCTATCCCACCACTGTCAACCTATTAATATGTGACACCCCTGCAGTGACCCAGTAATCAAGGAGCCTCAATCCTCACCACTGGTAACAGTTTGGGGACATACACACTGGGAGGATGACAAGTACACACAAAGTAAAGTACAATTTTCCTTAAGAGCACACAGAAATCACAGTCAGTCTGGGGCTGGTTTCTCCCTCTTTCTCCAGATCCCCAGTAAGACTCCCCACTGGCAGGGTTGAGATCTCAGCTGAGTGGCTAAACCAAGATCTCCAGTACCCTCTCTGTCCAACCAATGCTTCGTGTCCCTGCCCAAGTAGCTGACACACAAACATTTTGAGATTAGATTTATATACAAATACACACACACACACACACACACACACACACACACACACACACACACACAGACACACACACACACACACACACACACACTCCTGGGAAAGGCTGGCATGGTTTACTTGCTATGCCTCCTTCTGTCCAGACTATAAGGTAGTTACCACTGCCACCAGCCACTACTTATCAGTTACTTTAAGGCCCTTAACAAAGCCTGTCCAATCTTTCTGTGTAATGTTACTATTAATCCAAATGGTAGTCTGACCAAGAGCAAGGCTATTTAGTAGTGGCCTTGTACCGTGTCACCAAATAGATATGCAAGTACTCTCAGTGCTTAAATATCTCTAACAGACCAGCCACAATTAAAAGGTTTAAATATATTTAATAATAAATAATAAAATAACAAGACAATATTCAGTAAGCAATCGGTTACATCAGAATTCAGAATCACAGGAAATATTTAAAACAACATTGCAGGACAGTCTCAGATAAATAAAGAAAACATCTAAGCTACATTTTACTATATTCCTATCTGCATCTAAAGAGTTACTATGCCCTAGAAACTTACTTACAGAAAGGCAAGTGCAGAAGGTGATGATGAGTGGATGTTCTTCTTAGGTCAAAGACAAAATATAAAATACACAGTCTCTATCTGAAAGAGTTCTTAAATTAATATCAAATATTACTGCTGGGTTAGCTTGGACGACATCACTTTTTGTCACCTGACTTTCAGTACCCAAGCTAAACCTCCATTGTCAGGAGCTAACAGAATTTAGCATCTCTCTGTGAAAAAAATACATATCTCTCAGATGTTTGCAGATTCTGGAAGTCATAAAACAATACAACACTTCTACATCTCAAACCTAGCAATTACTTCTCTTTCAAGACAATACAGAAACTTCCAGCTCTAGACATTGTGTCTGCTACTGCACTGAAACTGAGACATAACATCCTTTGTTTATGTCCCAGTAATTATAAAAAAAAAATTTTTAATTTCAACTATTTTCTCTGAATTTTTTAAAGTTAACCTCATGTGTTCCAGTTTCCATTAAACATGTTGATCTAAACAGTCACAATTTTGCAGGTACATTCCTTTTCTATTCCAATAGGGCATGCTGTGGTTACATTTTTAGTTCAGTACTTTACACACATTTCTGTATAAATCATATCAATATTCACAAATGACATAGAATTATTTACAAAATTCTTGATAGGTGGCCTGGCAGTGTGACATGTAGCATCAGCTAAGTCTGATTTAAAATTGTTATCATGGAAGACAACTTTTGCGGTAGCCATTATGTCTACAAAACGAGTTTTGGAACTCCAGGTTCTCTCTTCCAGGTCACCGTATCTTATTTTTCACAAAGACAGGGTTACCTTACAGACCAATCCATATTTTTGTCTAAAGTAGTCTCCAAAATGAATATTAATCAAACCATTAATTTGCCTGTTTTCTTTCCCAGCTTTGCTAACAAAGGAGAATACATTCTACGTCTCTTAGATGTACATAGGCAACTATGTTTTTATCCCCGCAGAACAAAATATTTAAAGGAAGTCAGGACAACTGTTTGTCTCCTTCTCCCCAAACAGATTGGGCTCACCAGTTTCTAAAATTACCATAGCCAAATGGATTAAGGAATGCATTTCCTTTGTTTACAGTCACGAAGGTCTGTCTCGAATATTACTCAAACCATTAATTTGCCTGTTTTCTTTCCTAGCTTTGCTAACAAAGGGGAATACATGCTACATCTCTTAGATATATATAGGCAACTATGCTTTTATCTCCACAGAACAAAAGATTTAAAGGAAGTCAGAACAACTGTTTGTCTCCTTCTCCCCAAACAGATTGGGCTCACCAGTTTCTAAAATTACCCTGGCCAAATAGATTAAGGAATGCATTTCCTTTTTTACAGCCCCCAAGGTCGGTCTCTGCCCAGTCCTCCTAAAGCACATTCCACCAGGTCCATAGCTACCTCTTCTGCCTTTTGGTCTAGAACTTCTATTGATGACATTTGTACAGCAGCTACCTCGTCTAATCTTCATACCTTTATTGCTCATTACAAATTGGATTTGATTTCTGTGGAAAAAAATACCTATACAAATACTTTATAAGTGAGCACCCTGAATATTCTGGACTTTGTTGCTTACTTGAAAGCAATATAGATGTCCTCTCATTTTATTTGTAAAGTGCTTTTCCAGTCTCTTTTACCAGCCTTTTCTAACCTCCTGTGATATTTTTTTTCTTTAGCTGTCATGCAGCATTTTATGTGCACTACCATTATCCCTATTTTCCCAGCAGCTTCTATACTAGTCTCAACTAAAAGCTTGACCAGAGCTGGTCTTTCACTTGGCACTGCTATATCTTTTTCTGTTTGACTGTACTTTGATATCAGTACCTGGTAAGGAAGGCAGTCATAACTTCAGCGTAGCCTCATCCTGCTCTTTTACCTTTCCCTGTCTAGTTATTTGCTACTAATATATTGGTTCCTTTGCTAATTTCCTTCTGTAGACTCCAGCCACATCTTGTCTTTTTACTTCGAAGGTTCATAGGTGTATCATAGGTGTATACTACGCTAATGGCCCAGGATCCTTTACAAGGCTAGCCCAAAAGAATTGCCCAGGCACAGTGCCACCCAATGTTAGTTCACAGTGCCCCTATCCAGTAGGCAACAGGAGTGATCCCTGGGGTGAACTTTCTGTTACCCATCCACTCATCAAGATTTCTCTTGAAGAAGGCCAGTGAGGTGCCCTGCTTGACATGAATGGGAAGCTTATTCCAGAGTATGGCCAGTCTTTGGGAGATGAACCTGTCCCTCCAGCACATTATGTTAATTGTGGTAATGAGGTTGTGATCTCTGGAGCGTGTGGTGTGGGGGGAGATTGGTATTTCTTTAGGTGTAGCATTTCAAGTAGGACTGGGTCAGACATGGCTTTGTAAGTCAAACAGAGATCACCTCTAAGTAGACGATAACAGACTGAGAACAGTTGAAGTTTCTTGAGTCTGTCCATGTAGGACATGTGTTTAAGGCATAGGATCCTTTTTGTGAGGTACTTTTATGGCCTCTCCAGCTGTTGTTGGTGTCTTGTCAGGTACATGCCAAACGGGGCATTATATTTGATGATTGGTCTAATGAGGGATGAGTAGAGAGGGATGATGACCTCTTTTTTCCTGGATGCGAAACCTTTGGTTATAAGACGTGCCACGTAGAAGACTTTCTGACCATAGTGGCAGTGTGGTGGTCGAAGGTGAGGTGGCTGTCGGCCTGAGTGCCCAGATCTCTTATGGTTCTTTTAGTGTTCAGTGGGTTCCCATCAACTTGGTAATTCGTGAGAACTCAGTTTTTTTCCAAAGAGGATTATAACACATTTTTGGCGTTAAGCTTCAGGCCATGGTTCCAACACCAGTCATTGTCTCAGAGAGGCCCTTTTGTAGGATGTCTGTATCACTTGGGGAGTTGATAATGACTCCTAGCTTGGAGTCATCAGTGAACTTGGTCAGCCAGAGTCCTGTGTTAGCCTGGACTTCTGAGAAGTAGATGCCAAACAGGACAGGGCCCAGGACCGAGCCCTGTGGGACTCCACTCGTGACTGGTCGACAGTCTGACTTGGAATCCACAACTTTCAGTCTGTGGGCCCTGTCTATGAGCCAGTTTGCAACCCACCTAGTAATGTAAGGATTGATGCCTAGTTTGGTGAGTTTATCAATGATGCCTTAGTGGGGAATGGTATCAAAGGCCTTGGCCAGGTCGAGGTAGGCTGCATGCACTGCCTTACCCTCATCCACAGCCTTGCTGACTGCCTCAAAGAAGTTAACCAGGTTCAGCAGGCAGGATCTCCCCTTGACAAAGCCAGACTGTGTGGGGTCAAGAGTTAGGAGATTGCCTATATCTTTGTTATGCAGGTCCATGATGATGCGCTCCACAGCTTAGCATACCAGACTCGTCAGGCTAATGGGGTGATAGTTCCCAGGGTCTGTAGTTGCTCCCTCTTTATGGAGCAGGAAGACTGTGGCAGTGTGCCATTCATTAGGGACATACCCTGAGGTAAGGCTATGATTGAACAAGGCACACAGATGTGGTGTCAGTTTGTTTTGTATCTCATGTAGGATGCAGCCAGGGATATTATCAGGTCCCATGGATGCTGTATTCTTGGCTTTGGACAATGCAGCTTTTACCTGTGCCACAGAAATGGTGTGTACCAGACTTTCTTCTGGTATTGTGATAGGACCCTTGGGGGGAGGGGTAAAGTTGGCACTGAATCTGTCGGCCAGTATGTTGGCTATATCTGTTGGCTCAGTATAGGAGGTGCCATTGTGCAATAACTCAGAGCAAATTTGAGTATTGCCTTGGAGGTTTTTGATATAGCTATGGAAGTCTTTGTGGTTGTTTTTGGTGTCAGCCGCAATTCTGCCTTCAGAGCAGGCTTTAGAGAATTTGATAAGGGATCTCAGCTTTTTGTTGAGACTGATAAGGGAGGTTTACCTGTCTTGTGACTTCATTTTTTTCTGCAACAGTTTCTTCCTTCTGCTGTAGAGTTTATTGATGGCTGGGGACCACCAGATTGGTTTCCATTTTTTGGAGGAGAGCATCTTAGTTCTGTTTGGTATGGCAAGGTCCATGCATTTGTGTACGTGCTCGTACATTGCATTGGTGTATGATTCGGCAGTCATGCAACTATTTTCCCTTGGCATGTATGCCAAGAAGTTAGCCACCTCTGTTTTTAGGAGCCCAAAGTCGGCTTTAGAGAAGTTTTCAGGGTGGTCACCTTAGCGGGGATTGTAGGTGAGATGGAGCTTTCCATGGAGATAATTTTTCCGGTCAGATTTAACCAGGGAGGAATTGACTATAGGTGTGGAGCAACAGTCTCCCATTTTGGTGATAACCAGGTTGAAGATCTTGCTTCCTCTAGTGGGGGTCAGAATGAGCTGGTCCATGTCATTGGAATTGATAAATTCCAGAAAGCATTGAGCCTGTACATTGGTACTTGAATAGTTTTCCCAGTTGATGGAAGGGTAGTTGAAGTCACCCAGTATGAGAGTATTGGGTTGGATCTTGATATATTCCAGGGTGCTTAGGAACTTGGAGTGAGAGTCTAGGGACATGTTTGGGGTTCTGTAGCAGGCTGTGACTTGTTTCACTGTCTTACCCAGTGTTAGTTGTACCTGAAGTATTTTGGATACACTACGGTGGGGCTACCAGTCTAGAGGTGTGTGTATCCTTTAAGAATATGGAAACATCATTTTATTTAATGTACCAGTACCAGAAATCGTACCCAGATCTCAAACACACCTTCTTTGGTCAATACTTGCAGTAGCAAGAAAGGTTGTGACAAAAAATTGGAAAACTAACTCTCCTATATCTTTCAGAAATTAATTTATTTATTTAGCCAGGACCTTATGTGAAAAAGAAATATCTAGTTTAAAAATGAATACAAAGAATTTAACACACAAATTAATTGCTTGGGAAAAGTTACTATCATTACTAAAAGAAGTATTAGATGATTTCCTGAATGTATATAGAAGTATTTCCTTGTTATGGACTTTGTAAATAATTTGTTTCAGTTCTGAGTGTAAATATGTTATTACTGTTATTATTCTTGTTATAAAAAAAAATAAAAAAACATTTTTGAAAAAAAAAAAAAGAATATGGAAACACCACCACCTTTGGAGCTTCTGAACATATTCTAGGGCCGAAAGGTGTGGAATGAGTTGTAGCCTGGGAGCGCAGGGGTGCTTTCTGCCTCTTTAATCCAGGTCTCTGTTACAGCACAGATGTTGACATTCTCCATTTTGAGCTTTGAGCAAGTACATCTTGAGATTTAGACTTTTAGCATTGAGCAGCATGACCCTCAGATTGCATTTGTTTGTAGCTGTTACGGTGGAATTTTGGTCTTCGGAACACTGCCTAAAAAAGGCACTATAGGGGTGGCAAGAGCCTTAGCCAATACCTGGAATCCCAGGGATGACAGATGCAGGCTGTCTCTGGCAAAGTATCGAGGTCTGTCGATCATGTCGTCCCAGGTAAACAGATACTGGATTTTCTTAGAATGACACCAGAAACTTAGCCAATTGTTGAAGTCAATAATTTTCTGCTCGTACTGTGGTATCATTCTGAATGACGGTAGAATACTGCTCAGAGCTAGGGACATACCTGCCTGGGCTACATAATCCAAGAGTTCTATCACATCTGTTTTCATGTAGTCCAGGGAGGTATGTCTCAGGTCATTCACACCCACATGGACAATGACTGAGTCATATTTGTACTTGATGTGGAGTGACCTGAGTGCATGTGTTATGTGGTGGATCCTGGCACCTGATAGACAACTGACTGTCACCTTCTCCTTGTTCAACCTAGTGAGTGGGACATCAGTGTGCCTCACAATTGAGTCCTATGATTAGTACATTGGGCAAAGTGTTTTGCCTTAAGGGCTTAGGTTGAGGGGTACACTGTGATGGTGAGCTATATGTGCTGGGTTGGTATTGTGTTTTGGTGGTTGAGTGCATTTCTGTCTCGGGGGTCTCTGTTGTTTGGGTAAATTTTTATTGAGAGCCTCCGCAAAGGTGGGTGTATGGTTTGTGTTTCTATGTGTGGGTTGTGATGGTTGGTGTTTTGGAGGGCTGTGTATTCTATGTAGTGAGTTGCAGGTGCTGTCCTTCTCCTCTTGACCAGCTAGTCCGGTCTTGGTTAGAGTGTGCACTGCTTCCAGTTAGGTGATATAAGTGCATCTCTCACATGTATGAGTGTTGGGAAATAAGAGGAGAGGGTTGTCTGTGTACATTAGACAGGTGCCACACTGTCTCAGAATACCCAAGTGCACCAGGTTAGCAGGAGAAAGTACAGGAAATTGCCCTACAGTCATACTAGGAGGGGTGGTCATAACTAATAAGTACTGGTGCTTTTACTGCATAGGAACAGCTAGTGCTGATAGCACCTAAGTGTGCTACAATAAATGCTATAAAAGCATGTTAAAGTGCTAGCCCAGCATTAAGCTAATTGAAGTTCAAGAAGTAAAAGAACAAGCACATTCTAAGGGAAAAATTGAACAGCAGACTTTCTGGCACCAGTAACAGTTTATCTCAGCTGAGCGCCGCTGCGCAGTGTGCAAACCCACATAAACACGGGCTTTTAAACCAGAAAGTTGAAAGGTATGGAAAAACTGCCCAAACGGCAAATAAACTACAATTTCTGGGCCAGAAACCACTCCTGCTGTGGTAGGTAGGCTACCTAGTGCTTACCACTCCCCCTGATAAGCTAGAAGGCTTCTCTCCAAAACAGAAAAGTCTGGGGGACTCAGAAACTTACAAAACAGGCCTGCATACAGCAAGTCTGTATCTGGACTAGACTAGCTACAGGAAATGTTGGGAACAAGCTTAGAACTTTTTTTTGCAGAAAAGCAATTAAAACAGTAGCAAAACACTTTAAATGTACAAGCTAGCACACTTGAGTGTGTAGCAATATTAAGGTAAATACAATTTGAATAAATGCAGATAAATTAAAAACAACAAAAAAGTGCAGAGAGCAGTAAATTATGAAAAAATCAAAATGGAGGCACTTAAATATTTCTTTCTCCTTCTTGTTGCTCTTGTAGTCTGCAGGATGCCAAAACTGGATCCACGGAGCTTAAACAAGAGCAAATCTGGGCTTTTAAACCAGAAAATTTAAAGGTATGGAAAAACTGCCCAAACGGTCAATAAGCTACAATTTCTGGGCGAGAAACCACTCCTCTTGTGGTAGATAAGCTACTTAGTTAGTGCTTACCACTCCAACTGATAAGCTAGAAGGCTTCCTTCTAACACAGAAAGGTGTGGGTCCTCAGAAACTTACAAAACAGTCCTGGATACAGCAAATCTGTATCTGGACTAAACTAGTTACAGGAATGGCGGGAAACAAGCTTAGAACTTTGCTTTTCTGCAAAAAAAAAAAAAAGTTAAAACAGTAGAAAAAACACTTTAAATGCACTACAAGATAGCACACTTGAGTGTGTAGCAATATTAAGGCAAATGCATTTTAAATAAATGCAGATAAATTAAAAATGACAAAAAAAGCAAGTGCAGAGAGCAGTAAATGGTGAATAAATCAAAATGGAGGCACTTCTTTCACCTTCCTGTTGCTTTTGTAGTCTGCAGGATGCCATAACTGGATCCACAGAACTTAAACAATTGTAAACCTGCGCAAACACAGGCTTTTAAACCAGAAAGTTGAAAGGGACTATACTCCTACTTGCAATCAATGCTATTGCAAAATCTCATGTTTCCATTCCCATGTTGCTTAGTTGTTAGAATATTTTTTGGGTTTTTTTTGCTAATTTATGAATATAATAGTCTTTATTTTTATTCTTATTCTTCTTAAGGACCTGCATCCAGAATAATACACTCTCCTTTTTTCTTACCCCATGTGATTCATTGTCATCCCTTTCTACTTTGATTTATAACCTTCTGCCTCTATTATTTACATGAGCCGTAACTCCTAAACCACCTTGTTCTATGGAGAGAATCAACTTATCCCACATAACTCTTGCCATCTTTACATACCAAATATATTCCTTCAACTTTTTATTATCATCCAAAACATCTCTAGTTGATAAAACTATGGCTATGTATAAATCTAAAGGGATTAAAAGAATGTCACTACTTGTATCTTACTATCCATATCGGTAATCCACAGTTTCCAGTATCTCAATTTTTTAAACATCTTTATTAAATTATCACTTAAGACATAGTCCATATACATTAATAGAAAATTAAACAAACCATGTTAACATTGTTCTCATTTACATAGATTACACATTATATGTATTTTCTTTCTTTGTAACAACTAGCACGCAGTCCAGCATTGCTTAAATTGCTCAGTTCCTGCCTTCCCTTAAACCTCAACCCTCTTCCTGAACTTTATTCAGCATGTATTGTTCCTACAAATCAATTTATTTATATATAATTTGTTCCATCCTTTTCTAAAGGTCCATATTTCAGTTATGTTATCTAATTTGCAATATTCAATAATTGACATACAGTCTGTATTCTGATTTCCATTTTCTAGTAACAGTTTTTTGGCAGCCAACAGAATTAAACTTATCAAGACCTTACTATGTCTAGGCAATTCATATCCTGTGTCGTAGCTCAAAAGAATCACTTCTTTAGTTACAGCCATTTGCTCCCCCCATTATTTCTGACAGAGTACTCTGTAAGGATTTTTTTTAATCTTTTAAATCATTACACTGGCAAAAATCAAGTTGCTATTTGTCTCATCCCTCCCTATCACACCCCCAACATGCGTCATCTACCTGAAGAAGATCTCTTCTAAATCTGTCTATTAAATAAAAATACCCATGAATACACTTTCAAGCAAAATTCTAAACCTTCTGGACTTTGTTGCATACTTGGGAGCCATAAATTACGTTTCCAGTCTCTCTTCCAAATCTTTTCTAACCTTCATTAATTGATTCTTGTGGTTATCATGCAATATTTTATTTGCCCTGCTAGTTATCCCTTTTTAACAGCAGTTTCTTGTTCTAGAGTCAATTAAAAGCTCTACCAGAGCAGGTTTTACACATAAGACTCCTTTATTTTTTTTTCTTTGCCTATACTCTGATATCATTCCCTGGTAGGGAGGACAAGTGTGGTCCAGACCTCTCATTGCCCACATCCCACTCTATTACTTTTCCCTCGCTAGTTATTTGCTCTGTATACCTTGCCTTTTTTGCCAGTTTTCTCCAGTAAATTCCAGCCCCCTCTTGGTTATTTTTGTACCTCTACTTGCAGTCATCCCTGTTGTCAAAATCTTTCTCCATTCCCATATTGGCTTAGTCCTTAGAATACTCCAGTTTCTCAATTTTTGCATGATATTTTAGGCTCTTCCCACATATCCTTAGCTACCGTAACAGAATCGTTTTAATCCAAACATCAAAATATTTTATTTTATGTTCCCTGCAAACATGAGTATTGCTGAACCAGTTTGTGCATGGGTCAATAGTACGTTTGTCATTCTCACTACTGCAGTAGCCTTTGGCTATTTAAGTTGTATCCTGCCCACTATACAACAATCAGCAGTCTTCAAAAATCTCTGGCTTCCTCCCACACCTACACTCTGACTGCTGATTGACTTGCCCCTTGGAGGGAAATCAGCAATCAGAGTGTAGCAACTTCAGTACTTTCTTGTCACATAAAGGGACAGCAGCTCTGAGGCTTCACAGGAGGAGCAGTTGGCTGCAGGCTTAACTTCTGGCAGATGAGGTCCCATAAGGGAAACCTTCCACTCAGAAAATATTGCTTTTTTAATTATTTTTGATATATGTTTTTATTTTCTGAAGAATACTGACCTTTTTATTAATATTAGAATGTTTTGCTGGAAACGGTTATTTTTAGAATGGGGCTTATTGAATACTGTTTTGTTCTGAGACAAATATACTGCATTTGAGACATTTTAACTGAAGTGTAAAGATTTAAAGATTGGAAACTGTTTTATGTACTTCAAATTGTGCTTGAATCTTTTTGAGCTTGTGTACACTTTGTGACAATTTACCTTCATTGCTTTACTGCATGAAACACTTGCTTGAAGCTGTTTGAGCACTGGGAAATATATTCCAGGTCTATTAGTGTATTTTATTTTTGGTGTCTGTACACAGTTTGTGACAACTTAATTTCATTTCTTGTTTACTCTTGCACACTTCCTGTGAAATGGGGTTTAGAGTTTTGACAGTTTTTTTGTACTGCTTGTGCTTCTACTTTTGAAGTTTGAAGGACTGTCTGGGGAAGTGCAAGTGTGTGTGGGCTGCTTGTGAACACTTGTCTAACAACTTACCTTCCAACTGATTCTTCCCTGAAGCACTTACCAACAATCGGGCTTCTTCCTTGGCTACAGCATGGATTCTTACACTGGTCCTGATGTTTCTTCTCCCACTGTACTTAAAAAGAAAAACAACAGAAGAGGAGCCCTTGTCTACACTGTAGGCTCAGAGAGAAAAGCAGCCAGTGGTGGGTAACTCTGCAGTGGCCATTTGTTGTTCCTTATACCACCCATTGGTTCCTCTGGTATGATCCCTTCTGCTGCCATGGATCAGGGGTTAACCATGTCCTCTGCAGATGTGCCACTGTTCAATCCAAGCATGGAAGAACTATCTTCTTTGAGTCTGGGAATTTTTCCAGAATGTTACTGTCATAGGGGCCGGTGAAAGCGACCTCCTGCCTGGGATGAAGTAACATCTCTCAGTTGGTGTCCTAACAGAGATGTCCCTAGAAAAAAAAGAAGGTTAGACATTGTTCATCCAAAAACATTTTGTCTTTTCATAAGGATAATTTTCCTACTTTAGCCAAAATGCTATAGTAGGTTTTTTATCATGAAGAGTAGAAATCCCTACCAGAAGACTAATTAGGTCAATATATTCCTGAGGAAAATATGTCAGAGGATTCTGACATAGATAAAGACAGGGCTTTTTCTTTGTCTGATTCTCAAGCCCAGAACTTCGATTCATAGGAAGTTGCATCCTCTCATCTCCATTAGAGACATTTACCTGAGAATTCAACATTGCTGTGTTGTCTGTTTGATAGAATTTTAAGAAAATCTGTTTGTGCTTTGTGAATTAAGTACAGTTATTTCAACCATTGATACCTTATTTTCAAGAAAAGAAAACCACCAACCAAGTGCCAGGGAACGTTGAAACACGGTTCACGAAATTTATTCCAAAAATTAGCTTAAAATAACACGATAGAAACACGGTTCACGAAATTTATTCCAAAAATTAGCTTAAAATAACACAATTTTAAGCTAATTTTTGGATATCATGTTATTTTAAGCTAATTTTTGGAATAAATTTCGTGAACCGTGTTTCTATCGTGTTATTTTAAGCTAATTTTTGGAATAAATTTCGTGAACCGTGTTTCAACATTCCCTGGCACTTGGTTGGTGGTTTTATAGTTTTACGAAGTGCTACTTTGGTTTTTTGGTTCAAGAAAAGAAAGCTACCAAATCTCATCACTGTAAACTAAATTTAGGATCAGTAAAAGTGTCTTGTATATCCTAGATTACTATCCCTGCCTTACATTACTTTGCCTAATACATTACATTTAATTCCACAAGTGGATAGTTGAAATGTAACTCTGCAATTCCCCATTAAATGTATATGTTCTTAGGCCTAATCTATGGCTAAACCATTTGAGTGATAAGTATATAATTTCCCTTAGCAATATTTTTCATTTCTTTGTTACTTGTTTTTGGTCAGATATCTCTAATTATGTATGTTTCTCTTTATTTCCTCATTGTTCTGTATGTGGATAAGCATTTTCAAACAACTCCCTACTCATGTCACTTCACTAGTAACTAGAAACTTTACTTGTGACACTCCATCTGAAGGGGATTTGGAAAACTGTTATAATATATTTGGATTCAAACCTGTCTTACAAAATGTAATCCATTCCACTCTCAATCAGAGATATGAAGAGGTACTTGGACTTCAAGCAACATCTCAAGGAACATATATTCACACAAACAAAATGTAGCTGCACTCACACAGGTCATGTTGTATGAAACCTGCAACTCTCTCACACTCCTTTATCCCTGTTTCATTCTTTCTTATATCATCTTGTGATCTCTTACTTACCGCCTCTCATTCATCTTACCTTCCTCTTCTCTTTGCATCTCTCACACTTCTCTCCTTTCTACTCCTTTTCCCTCTGCATGCATCTCTATCAATTTCTCTGTCTTCTCCCCATGTTATCCTTCCCTGCAACTCTTCTCACTTGTCTCTTCAAATGTCTTCGTACTGTTCTATATAATGGTATGCTGCTATCCCTGTAACATGAGTTGTCTCAGTCATTTTGGCTACAGTGCATCCAAAACGCTCTGCTAAGCATAATTCCATACTTCCATCCATGTTTTGACTTTGTAAACTGCTGCTTGAACAAAATATTGTAGTATATTTTTACATCTGTAAATATGTATGTTTTACAGCATATCCTTGTATCTGTAAATATGTTTGTTAATTTCTTATGTCATCCTATTCACCCAGGCTGTGCCTACAAATGGTCAACTGATAATCAGTGCACTACCTTGGTAAACAAAAATAAATAAATAAATAAATCCATTGATGTTCCTTTTAATTTAAGGAGAATAACTCTAACTTGAAAAATATGCTTACGTGTTTGCATATAATGTCTGTGTGTAAAATAATGTAGTCATAATAATAGTACTGATTACAAGAGGCAATGCCTTAATTAATTTAAAAATATATCAGGTCTTAACAATGCATATTAGATACCTCACGCTCCAGGAATGAATGCTTCCTTGCAGTCATCCATAAATTTACTGTTTAGCTAGGAGGAACTCTGATTCTCTCAACCTTCAACCAAAACAAAACCAATAACAACGTATATAACAGTCGCCCTTTGAGAGATGGTGCTGAGGACACTAGCAGAGTTTGAAAATGCCTTCTTTAAAATCACTTTTCCAGACATATTGTTCACTTTTATTATTGCTTAGAAATCACAGTAGTAAAACAATGAAATAATAATAATAATAATAATAATAATAATAATAATAATTAAACAAACAGTAATAGTAGTAGCAGCACTGTTATGAACACTAATACTAGAAGAAACTATATATTGCAGTGTCTTTCCCTCTCCCAGACTAAATATTCTAGCTACAACAGTGCTGCACCTTGGAGTAATAGCTGATAAGTTATATGTGTTCATTTAGAATTACCAACTTTTAACTCACTGATGTCTGTTGTTTAAAATTACTTCTGGTGCAGTTCCTATCAGTGCATCAGCAATGATACAATATTTGTGGCCCTTTCTGTTTTTTTCTTGGTTATGCAAACATGAAGTTAGTGTAATTATATAAAAAGTATGAGGTTACAAGGAGATATGCCCCCTAAAAATGCCTTTTTTAGTAATTTTCTGTCAGGTTGAAACTTCAACCATTTTTTTCCATTTGAAAATGTGATGCATATAGTAGAACCCATGAGTGTAAGGAGGTTTTGATGTTATGTTATTTGATAAGATAAATGCATAATGTTTTTAGATTTGTCCAAGATAGTTTGCTGAAACTTAAAAAAAATCACATTTGACCAAATCCACACGTCATCAGATAACCAAACTATACTATGCACTGATTTTTTAAACTTATTTTGTAATTACAGAGGTAGATCACAGAGTGGCAAAAAAAGTTGAGTGCTCTCAGACCAAATAATTTTGTCAAGACTGTTATTGAATAATTCAAATACTTTTATACACTAATGGGATTATTACATCCAAAGTATGAAAACTTCAAACAGCTTTAAGATTATTAAAATGCTGACATATAAACTGGTTACTGAAATGAAGTTTTTTAAAGGTACTTTGTAAAATATTTTAAGTACAACTTAAGTATATGTTTTTAAAGCATTTGAAGACCTGCAAAAATAACGCAGTCACTAGTCACTACTGCTGCATTTTTTTCTGTTTTGAGCATTTTGCTATTCACACCATCTTCTTCAGTATTGGGTTTCTTCAGGTCCTAGAATGTGTTAGAAGGTGTTCTTACTTTCTATTATATGCCTTACTAAAGCAGTGTCCATGTGTTTGTTTTTGAGTTTTAAAATATACGTTCACAGACTTTTACTTTAAAATCTAGTCTTTTCAACATACATAGCATCTCATTTACATTCTGGCACATGGATTAAATATCATAGTGATCATTTTACTCACGTGTTCATCTTTATTCTCCTCTACATTCTGACACTTAAATCCTTTGCCTTGACTGCCATTATGGAAAAATTTATGAAGATTATATTCAAGACTTATTGTTTTTGTCTTGCTTTCCTGCATTATGATAGTAAATCTTTAAGTTATTTCCCCTTCTATAAACTACCACAGGTTAAAAGTGACAGATGTATTGAAGTACTGGCTCATGGTTTTAATGGGCTAGTATTTTCTAGTATTTCCATTTAAGTGCTGAAGACGCTACAAGCTGATAACTAGTAAATGGAGATCATGTGTTAGCTTGGAGGCTGTGTAACAAAATTGATGGCTAAAGTGGAAAACTTTGTCCTATTATGCACATCCAGTATCACATATTACAGGATACTTGAAAAATGCAACCTTCACCCATAAGCTATATGTGATGTTTGAAATATTTAAGAAGACGAATGGAAAAATAATGGGTTACTTTTTCTGTTTAGTTATTTTAAGAAGTGCAAGGTATTATTACTTTCTGATATTCAATTAAAATAATTTTTATAAAAATGATTGTGTCTGTACAATATATAAAAAAGTCTGATAAAGTGTAGTAAATTGCTTTGCATTTAAGAAGTGATTTCCCTAAACTTTTAAATTGTAAATTTACTTCTAAATCCCATCTTTTAATTTTATATAAAATCCCATTCGGTATTAAAACAACAGTACTGGACAAATATTGGAATCTTTGTATCAAAAATTCATATTCAGATCTGGAAATGAAACAACATTCCATTATACTGAGATCCCCAGCTGAAAGTTCTGTCTCTCTTTTTGTAAAATGGTTACTAGGAAATAGCTATGCAGAGATTTTGCATTTTTGCTGGGGTTTTCAAGTTCTACACAGCCAAGAGCATTGCCTGTTGAATATGTAAAAAAATCTAAAGCCTATTCAGCAACTTATATTTTATGAGTATGAACTACTTTATTTTTTAGAATGATATAGCACATTCTTCTTAGACACCTTGTACTGATAATTGTATTATTTCTTGTTTTTGTGTTATTTAATTCTCAAATTTCTGTTTCTTTCAGTTCAGATCAAATGCACTTACTATGGGTATTGGCCAGGAAATTTATAAACTGGAAATGGATCAGCCCATCTCCTGCATTTATGAAAATATTTAAAATTATTATGTCCATACATAATAAATAAGCATAAGTATTAATGATAAGAAACAGAGAAAAATTACTAAATCTTAAATTTAGGCCAAAATCATGCATTCTTTGTACAAAGCATGATAAAAAATTCTAACTTTTCAATAATGCATGCTATTGATTTGTAGTTATTTAGTACTTTATATTACTTGTCTTTTGGGGGGAATTATGTTTTTCCCACTTTTGTATGTGCTCTTTTTTGCTTTAATAGGAAATAAAATGGTGGCAGCATTAGTATTTTACTTATATGATAGTGATTCTATTTTAAGTAGTCTATTTTCAGTTACATTTCAGTAACAAAGTATGATATATATATATATATATATATATATATATATATATATATATATATATATACGCTCTGGTTTCCTCCCACATTCCAAAGGCATGCAGTAGGTGGATTGGACACCCTAAATAGGCCCTAGAGGTGTGTGTGTGTGTGTGTGTGTGTGTGTGTGTGTGTGTGTGTGTGTGTGTGTGTGTGTGTGTGTGTGTGTGTGGTGTGCACCCTCCAAGAGGGATGGGCCCTGGGCTAGCAACCTGAGCCCATCAATCCATAACTGCTACGGAAACACCAAGTGCTGAAAGGTGCTCCTTGCCTGATGTACCACATTGTGTGTAAACAGGAAAGATAGATATATATTTCAGGGGAATGTAAGACATAGGCAGGCTATCTGATGTAAACAGTGATCCCACTGCTACAAATGGAAGGTACTGGTGGTATTGTGTGCATATTTTAATGTGTGAGATGCAGCTTTGCAGCAAAGCCATTTCTGGCATCCCATACATCTATTTGAAAATAAGCTCCAGAATGACCAAGGCATCATTAAGTAGAAAGGTCTGATACAGAACTGGCTAAGCCAAATAACAAAGTGTAAAATGTATAAAGACTTCTCATCTTCTTTTTGTCGATTATTTAAAACTGTATAGCTCGTCAGATGAGGAACTAAAACCACAACTGCAAAACATTTTTTCAGATGATATAAGAATGTCATTTGGTCTTGGTAAATGTGCAAAAGCAAATTTTAAAGCAGGAAAAGTGCAGCACCAAGAAAACATCAGTTTGGGACAAGAATGTGATATAAAAGAACTTGAGCAAGAGGGGAGTGTATAAATATTTGGGAACTGATGAAGGATCAACAATAAAACATGAACAAATGTGAATAGAACTTAGTAAGGAATATTTTAAAATATTTAAATTAATCCTGAAAACAGTATTGACATCTAGGAACAAAATTCAGGATATAAACCAATTTGCTCTTCCTGTCCTAACTTATAGTTTTGGAGTGATTGACTGGCCCCAAAAGGTGTTGGGTAGACTAGATAGGAAAACAAGAAGGCTGGTTCATGCTCATCAAATGATTTATAAAATTCAGTGCATACCAAGATCATATATTCCCCTTTCTGAAGAAGGTATGGGCCTACTTGAAATTGATTACATGTATAGATCTGCAATTGTGGGACTGCATATAAATCTGCTGACCTCACAAGACCCAAATATAGTAGAAGTTTTTAAACATGAGGAGAATAAGTCTAAGATGACTTCCCTTCTTAGTCTAGCAGAAGCGTATATGCGTCAAGCAGGAATGGAAATCAAACAAGAAGTAGATAAAAATCAGGCAGCAACTGAGTGTGTCAAAAGACAAAAGAAAGAATATAAGGTGAAGGATCAAATG